>NC_048320.1:10061045-10061691 GCF_013100865.1 Trachemys scripta elegans | reverse complement strand
TCCCCCCCAGGCTGGGCCTAGCGCTACCAGCCGGCTGTCCCCAGGCCCGACGGGGGTCCCCTTGCCGGGCGGGCGGCCCGCACTCACCCAGGCCGGGCCCCTCTTGGCCTCCTCCGCCGCCGTCCATGCCGGGCGGTGGAGGGAGGGGAGGGAGGGAGGGGGGCGGGCGCCGGGGGCCCTCCCTCCCGCTCAGCCCCCGAAGCCGCCGCCGCCGCGGCGCTCGCGTAGCTGCCGCCTCAGGCCCAGGCCCCGCCGCCGCCGGACGCGGCTCCCGCTCCCCTCAGCCGCCGCCGCCGCAGCGCTACGTGGCCGCCGCAGCCAGTCTCGCGACTCAGGCTCGAGCGCGAGCGATGAGGGGGGGAAGGGAGGGAGGGGAGGGGAGGGGGGAAAAAAAAGGGAGCGAAAGGGAGCGCGCGCGCGCGAGGCGCCTCGCGCCGCCTTTTCAGCCTGTCGCGCGCGCGCGCGAGGCGCCTCGCGCCGCCTTTTCAGCCTGTCGCGCGCGCAGCCCCATAGGCGGCGGCGGCGGCGGCGGAGGGAGAGAGAATGAGGATGGAGTTGGCGCATGCGCCGTAGGGCGGCCCTGTGCTCACCTCTGCCAGCAAGTGAAATCCAGGTGGAGGGGAGGAACCGAGCGCGGGGGGGGGGG
>NC_048320.1:10036554-10060947 GCF_013100865.1 Trachemys scripta elegans | reverse complement strand
GGGGGGGGGGGGGTTCGGTGCCCACGTGAGAGGCTCGCCCTGGGGCAAGCTGGGTGTTGGAGGGGGGTAGAAGTCGGTGCTCAGAGAGGGGGGTGGCTACTGAGCTCAGCTGGGTGAAGGGGGGAGGCAGTGCTGAGAATGGGGCTCAGGGAGGTAGTGTGTGTGGGGTCGTGCTGAGGGGATCAGGGGGTTGGAGTGGGGGTCATGCTGAGGGGGGTGGGGGTCAGGGGGTTGGAGTGGGGGGTCATGCTGAGGGGGGTGGAATAGACCCTAGGCTTGGAAGGGGGATGGGTGCAATGCTCAGGAGGTTGCAGTGGGTGCCAGCTTTGGAAGGGGGATGGGTGTGGGGGCTCAGGGGGTGGGAGTGAGTGCCAGCCTTGGAAGGAGGATGGGTGTGGGGTTCAGGAGGGTAGGTGCTGAGCTCAGTAGGGTGGAGTGACTGCCTGGCTGTGGAGGAGGGCTGGTGGGTGTTGATCACTGGATTAATGATTATTGCTAATGATTAAGTCTCTTGGCACTCTTAAGAAACCTAAAACTACTGTACGATACAACTACTGCAAAGATGCAAAAACCTACAAGTCTTGCCATCATAAATAAGATCTGGGCCACTGACGCCACAAAATCCTGTAGAATGGTTGATAAGGGCAAGTGCTAAAGACTGAAGCCACAAAATTGCAAAGTGTCGCATGCAGTTGTTGCAAATGCAGCCCGGTTTGCAGGTATATGTGATTCCATTTTTCTGGGGTCCCCCTGTTGCAGCACCTAATCCTGCAACCAGTGTGGCTATGGCAAAACTCCAATAAGAACTGCATCAGACACACTGTTAAAAGAACAGGAGTACTTGTGGCAACTTAGAGACTAACAAATTTATTAGAGCATAAGCTTTCATGGGCTACAGCCCACTTCTTCGGATGCAGCCGAAGAAGTGGGCTGTAGCCCACGAAAGCTTATGCTCTAATAAATTTGTTAGTCTCTAAGTTGCCACAAGTACTCCTGTTCTTTTTGCGGATACAGATTAACACGGCTGCTACTCTGAAACCAGACACACTGTTGGCACCTGCGTGAGCAGTCTCTCCTGCAGCAAGATTAAAAAAATAAGTTCAATTGCTTTCTCTCTATGCACGCAATTCTGTGCCCCCACCCCCCAGTCACTTCTTAGTATTGTCATCCCTACACATCCTCCAACCCCTTACGCTGGAGAAAGAGGCTAATGCTGACTGATTGCAGCACTGATAAAGCTGTAGTGTAAAGATCCCAGGCTGCCTAAACTAACCGTTACTCTATTGTCCTCATCTAGGTAATTACAGTGAGATTTCACTTAATTAAAGTCAGCTGAGCTGGGCGAGCTGCGGCAATGCTCTGAGAGCTTTGAGGCACTGTGGCTAACACCAACCCACGCATGGATTGTCGTTTGGCTCTGAGTAAAAGTGACTGGGTTCTGGGCTCCGTTGTTCTTCAGCAGCATGTGGGTTTATATTAGAAACAGCAGTGAAACCCCTGTCTGTCAGTTTCACTGAAGGGTGCGTGGAAGCATAAACCCGTAGCATAAGGCAAATGCTGCCCTATTTTCTTTTAATCAAGGGCTTGTTGCACTTAAGTGTCCTAACACTGATATGGAATATATGAAGCACAAAGGTACATGTAGAGAGAGATGTGGTCTGGTTATAGGACTCGAAACCATCTCCTGGGTTTTCTCCTAGCTGTGCTACTGACTCACTGTATGGCACTGGCCGAGTCATTTGATCTTTCTGTATCTGTTTTCCCATCTGTACAATGGAGATAATACATATATTACCTACGTTCCAGAGGGCTTATGAAGAAGAAGAATGCTTTTAATGTGCTTTGAAGGCAAGTGCCAAATATTAGTAAGTGTTCTTATTGTTTCTAGTGTTGTTGTAGCCGTGTTGGTCCCAGGATATTAGAGGGACGAGGTGGGTGAGGTAATATCTTTTACTGCACCAACTTCTGTTGGTGAGAGAGACAAACTTGCAAGCTTACACAGGGCTGTTCTTCAGGTCCTGAAAGAAAGCTTGTCTCTCTCATTAACAAAAGTTCGTCCAATAAAAGATATTACCTCATCCATCTTGTCCCTCTCTATGTTCGTGTAGCACTCTGCCTTTGCAAGGTTTGATCCAGATCTCATTGACTGAGGAGGCTTTGGCCCTGCCATCAAAAACTTTAACACCCGGCCTGGACCTCTCTGGAGTATAATTATCCTCCATTTTACAGATTGGGAAACTGAGGCAAAGATGTGGTCACTCGGTAAGGCTGATGGTCCTGAGTTTTGTTTTCCCTGATGTAAATCAGGAGTAGCTGCATTGACCTCAGTGGAGTTATGTTGATGTAAAACAGTTGCGGTAGGAAAGTCGGCCTATTGTGTCGATGGAGTTAGGATCAGACTTCAGTGGAGTTAATCCAGATTGACACTGGTGTGACTATGCAGAATTGGGTCCCAAGAATGTAAGATCTTCAGATCTAGCCACCTCCAGGTTAGATTTGGTTACAGCTCGGCTGGAAAAGCACCTAGTGGTTAGAACAGCAGATTGGGAGTCAGGACACTCTGTTCTAGTCACACCTCTGCCACCAGTTTGCTGTGTAACCTTGGCCAAATCACTTAACTTTGCTCTGCCTCAGTTTTCCTGTTGGTAAAATGGCAATAACGTTTAATTTACTGGGATGTTGTGAGACTAAGTTAATATTGTAAAGTGCATTGACATTCTCAGATGAAAAGTGCTATAAAAGGGCAATAAGTTATTGTATTATGAAGGCCGCTATGAAAGTACAAGTATTTATCTCTCTCACAGGGGCATTGTAAAATGTTTTACGTTTGTAATTGAGACAGAGAGAGATTCTATGATTTACCCACGTCATTGGCAGTCAGCAAGAAAAACCAGTAGTCTTGATTTGCAGTCTGCTGCTCTAAACCCTACCTCCAAGTTTCTTAGTCTTTTTCAACCTAGAACCCCTTCCACCAAAATTCTGCCTCTAGTGGATAGCACACTGGACTGCAACCCCGGGGACCTGAGTTCTATTCCTGGCTCTGCCATTGGCCTTCTTGGTGACCTTGGACAAGTTACTTGATTTTGCCGTGCCTCAGTTTCCCCACAGGTAAAATGAGGATAATGATACTGACCTTTTTAAAGTGCTTTGAGATCTACTGGTGAGCAGCACTACATAAGAGCTATGTATTCTTTATAGCACTCTTCCATGGCTTCTTACTGTGACCTGAATTTCCCAATGCTTTGCGGGAACTGAGTCACTGAAGAAACTAAGGGATAGCTGTTGGTGCTGGCGGGGCTGTTGCTTGGTGGGTGGGAGATACAGGGCTGGAAGAGGATGCTGGATTGCTGTGGAGCTATTTTCTTCCTGCTCCTGCATCTCATGGTGCTCAGGGGAGGCCCTGCTTTGAGAGGCTGTGAAGCCTGTCCCATGGCCTTTAGATGCATGACTTCCCTTGCCCCAGAGCTGAACACAATGTAGGAGGGGCAAAAATTCTGTTGTGACCAGATTAGGGGGTAAAAGAGGGTAGGGCAAGAGTGGCACCAATTGGAAAGGGAAGGGTTCAAAATGATTAACTTGAGCTGGCTCCTAGTAGCATTTTTTCTGTAGCTCAGCAGTTGGGCTGTGACCTACAGTGAGTGTCACCCCTCTCTAGGGTGACCAGATGTCCCGATTTTATAGGGACAGTCCCGATTTTTGGGTCATTTTCTTATATAGGCTCCTATTACCCTCCACCCCCGTCCTGATTTTTCACATTTGCTGTCTGGTCACCCTACCTCTCTCCCCACCGACTGACCACATTTCCTCTGGTCCTTGGGGTTGTTTCTTGTATTGCCTTGTTTGTTGTGCACAGCAGGTAAAGTTTGGTGGGAGGTTTTCCTAAGCAATTCTTTTTGTATTTAAATGACCTACAAACAGATTTGACCTGGTCACCATTAGTACAACATGAAAATGACTCAGTCCCTTAATACAGGGTTACACCAGAGTTCTCCTGAAATCTTTCATTTACCACAGTGATACTCGGAGCTCAGTAAAAAGAACAGGAGTACTTGTGTTCTTTTTGCGGATACAGACTAACACGGCTGCTACTCTGAAACCTGTCAGAGCTCAGTGACTCAGGAGCCAAATTAGTGATCAGCGTTATTCAAAAGAGCCACAGAAGTGTGAATTAATTGTTTCATTTACTCTAGTACTATATAGTCATATTTAAATGGTATGATGGGGCAATATTAATATATATACAAATTTCTCACAGCAAAATGATTGACCAAGTATTATTATTTTCATCAACTACAGTTGCTTTAATAGCACAGTAAAAGCATCCTGATTAGTTGTTAATTAAATCACACAGTGCTTTAATATCATGTGCCGCAAAGAACTGCGGAGATGCATTAAAGAGCCCCTTGCGGCTCAGATACTCAGTCTGAGTATCACTGAATTAAAACCTCAAATAAAAGGGACAATGTAAGTTGGGGAGCCCCCCGGGGCATAGGGCCAGCATAGCTGACTTTCGTATCTCACCACCTACCGCACTCACGATAGGGACGTGGCTGCAGTACCTTTGCTCCCATCCGGTCCCTGGAAGTTATAAACTCCCAGCTGTCCCCAGGCTGTTCTGATCTCTACTGAAGCTGACGCAGAGCTAGCGTGAGAGTCAGGGAGCCCTTGCTGTGGCCAGGGAAGAATCTAGGCCTAACAGAATCAGGGCTGCCTCTTTTGACTGCAGAGAGAAGGCGGCTCAGGTGAAGGGGGAGGGTGGTCTCTCCGTGCAAGAGCAGTACCTGCCTGTGCGAATGAATTCAATTACAAATAAACTCAATGTGTGCTCCAAAATTACAACTTAAATGCAAAAACTTAGGGAGCCTGCAGCTTAGAGAGCCGGATGATTGAGATGGCTATGAGCAAAGAGATCTGCCTCCTGGATTTGGTATCTCAGGGAAGGAAGGGTTTCTGATCTGGTCTTCCAGTTCAGGCCTATTTCTCGAGAGCCTTGGGCCCCGTCCTGTAGGTAGATATGGTGCCTTGCGGGACACTCTCTTTGTTAAGTATCAGGGGGTAGCCGTGTTAGTCTGTATCTACAAAAACAACAAGGAGTCTGGTGGCACCTTAAAGACTAACAGATATATTTGGGCATAAGCTTTCGTGAGTAAAAACCTCACTTCTGTTAGTCTTTAAGGTGCCACCAGACTCCTTGTTCTCTTTGTTAGTGATTTACCAATCCCAATGACCGTTCTCCGTTTCCCCAGTAAGACTCTCTCGGAGATGTTGGCTGCCAAACGCAGTTCCTATTCCCACAAAGGAGTCTGTTTTGGCTACTTCTATTTTTCTCTTTGATCCAAGTTTTGACATGAAAAGACATGTCAGCCAGGTAGGGAAAAAAACAACCAAACCCACACCTCTGCCTGCACACGAGCTTCTTCAACACATGGAGCTGCACACTTGCCAGGCAGCCACCGATCCTTATCTGCTCTCTGATTTCCTCATTGTCGTCTCCTTTCACATCATTGTACAACCTCTAGAGGTATGTAACCCATCCTGCAAACCCCCCCTCCCTCCAAGAAAGGATATAAAACATAAGCCCCGACCACATGCTCACTGAAGACCCTGTGGCATTGCTCAAGATATCCTGGGGCAATTCCAAGGTGGGTAATTATCTTCTACATTCTACCTCCCTCCCCTACAGTTTCAGATGGATAGGGCATAGTTCTGCCCATGACTGTTGTGTCGGGTTCCCCAAACAGCTGCTCTGTCTCACCCCAGAGGTAGCTGCATTTCAGTGGTAGGTGAAGTGTCTCCTGTGCATAGTTTGTAGATCAGCTCATTAAATCTGCAAAGCACCTTGGGATCTTGTCAGATGAAAGGTGCTATAAAAATGTAAGTAATTATTAGGCTAGCATCATTAAACACGCCCTGGGATTTTTAATATTATCATACATTTATTATATATGAAGCATTTTTTTAAGTTAAAGAATCCCAAAGAGCTTTACAAACTTAACAAATTAGAGCAGCTGCACGGAGGTGCAGCTGGCTCTGGGGTGGAGAGCAGTGACCAAACACCACGCAGTATACTGCATAACAGTGTGGGCAGGGAAAGCCAAGGACACTGAGCTAAGCTCCTCCTTTTACAAGAAGTGCAATGGGATCGTAAACATCCCTGCGGCATAGGCAGGGTCTCAGTTTTGACACCTACTATCACCCAGTAAACTAAATGGTCTACATTTTATATCTACCTAGGAAGGAAAAAAGGTTGAGGTCAGCTCTGCTGGGATCAGAACTGATGGTGTCAAGGTGTCTCAAGCCTAATGTTTAGGCTGCTAAACCATCCTTGGGAGAGGAAGAAGCTACAGACCCCATATAACAATGAAAGCCCTAATGGGTCAGTGCATGGTAATTAAACTGTAAATTCACTGGGGCAAAGAGTATCTCATCATATATGTTTGCACCGTGCTGGACACAGTAGTGATGCTCAGAAAAAGAACAGTTATTCCCTGAGAGGGTCCCTGTGTGGATCTTTGGTCTAATATCACTTTTAAACACTGGAAAGAAAGCGAATGAGTCTGGCACCTTGGCAGCTGGAGGGCTGGGAATGGGAGAGCTATTGTGTGAAAGGGAATCTGGCAGGGGTTGGGGAGAATTGCAACTTTCAAATTCTGTTCTGTTGACTCTTTGCTAATATGTTGGTTCTTTGTATCTGTCTGTCTTGTTCGTACTGTAAGCGCTTCAGGGCAGGGATGAACTCTTCTAAAGTCTTGTCTACGTGGGAAAGTTTTGACCAGTTATACCAGTATAATTATACCAATGTAGTTAACCTGATATACTGGTATGACTCCACATGTGGACACATTTTTTTTCTGATTTGAGTGGCTTCGGGGGAGGGGGGTAAGCTTAAACCCCTTCCCAAGTAACAAGCTAAACCAAAACCAAGCCTGCTTATACTGGGATAAGTGTCTACACGGGGGTTATACCTCTATAACTACAGTGCTTTAAAATCACATCCTACCTTATATCAGTATAACTTCCCTGTGTAGACAAACTCTAAGGCCCAGATTCTGCAAGGTGTTTAGGCACCCAAGTGTTTGTAAAGCACCTAACCCAATGGCTCCAATCCAGGGTGGAGTTTTTGGTGCTAGAGGAATACAAAGAATACATAGGTTCTTACTCCCTACCTTATAGAATTAGCCTCAGGAGTCCTGTCCCCTCTGAAGGACTTGTTTGAATTAATCTCTCTTGGACATGCTCATTTTGCTTAGACTTAACCCCTGCTTCCTTCCTGTTCTTGCCTCTCTTGAACACAAGAGTATTTTTAACCTAATGCTTTGGTGGCATGTTGAGCGCGCTCCTGTCCAGCCTTGTCCCACCCTTCCTGTCGCTGCCACCACTCCTTGCCCTCCGGCTTAGCTGTAATTGAGAGGACAAATTTTGCATCTAGCCAGTGGTACATGGACCCTGAGCCTTCTGCATAACCCTCCTGAACCTCCATAGTTCCCCTCTGCCCCGATGAACTCCGGGGCAGCTCCTAGGAGACTGGAGGGAGCTTGTTCCTTATTATGGCTGCTACCCATGGACCGGGCATGGAGCTGAGAGTCAGGTCTCCTTGGGTAATGAGACCATCTCTACTCATGTCTTGCTGTGTGATCTTAGGCATTCCCTGTTCGTCTTGCTGCACCACCATGGGTGTCCTTTCGACTTCACCATCTCTGTGACCTTGAGCAAGTATTTCCCCGCTGTGTCAAATGGGGATAATGAGGCTCGCCTTGCAAAGTACCGTTACATCTAGAGATGAAAAGCTGCCTCGTCAGTGGAAAGTTTTTTTTTTTATTAACTTCCTCTATCAAGCGGGTGACACTGTCCCCCAAGTTGGGGTGAAGTTTCTTGTATTGTCCTGTGGTGCCTGTCCTTTACAGCTCTGTTTTTGATTTCCTGGGATGACGTTTATTATACTATATCAGTGGCATTTTTACTTTGTTCTTCATCAGGCCACTTATTCTATATCTTTGGGTTTTATGCTGTCACCCATCACTGCGGTGTCTGGGGTTCTTCCATGTAAAGAGCTAGAATTAACTCGAGTGTTGCCCCTAACTTAAGTCCAGTCCACGCACAAAATCCTTTCACTGGAGTGTAGGGGTGCTTTTCACTCGAAATGGCCGGCCTGCCAGGGGTGTAGGTACAGTCAGCACAACTTGTCAGCTGCCCCCCAGACAGCTCTGCAGCGTAGATGTAGCTTAGCTTTGCTGGAGTGCTGCTAGTTCTCCTATGCCTTCCCACAATTCCCCCTGTGTGCCCAGAAAGGACAGACAAGTTATCCCCCAATTCATTGGGAAAGAATTCCTAGAGTGGTTCAGGTTATTGCAGTACAAAGAACCCAGGGATGTGCTCTCACATGAGGGGCTCGACATGAGTGAGTGCAGCGTCAGCATGGATACAGCCGCTCCAGGGTTCTCTCTCAGTGGGGCCATTCTCGCTTGAGCTTGGTTAACTAGCGAGGAGCAACCCCAGTGCAAATCTCTCGAGTCCCCTCTGAAGCGAAGACAGACCCGAAATCATTAGCGAAGGCTCTATTGGAGTCACTCCTCTCCCTCTAGGGCAGGGGTAGGCAACCTATGGCACGTGTGCCGAAGGCGGCACACGAGCTGATTTGCAGTGGCACTCACACTGCCCAGGTCCTGGCCACCATCCGGGGGGCTCTGCATTTTAATTTAATTTTAAATGAAGCGTCTTAAACATTTTAAAACCCTTATTTACTTTACATACAACAATAGTTTAGTTATATATTATAGACTTATAGAAAGAGACCTTCTAAAAACGTTAAAATGTATGACTGGCACGCGAAACCTTAAATTAGAGTGAATAAATGAAGACTCGGCACAGCACTTCTGAAAGGTTGCCGACCCCTGCTCTAGGGGGTGTGAGCTCTGCTTGGGGCGGGATGTTTTCTTTTGTTTCCGTCTGGGTTGTTTTAGGCTGAGTAGATGTAGGTGTCAGTGGTGTGAGAGTCATTCGTGCTATGGTTAAAAGACTTTCTTGAAGAGGAAGATTTTGCAGTATTTTCTAAAGATGATCAGACTACTATTGACTGTTTGTATCACTGTAGTGTGGGGGATCTCAAAGTGGGGGTCAGGACCCCTCAGGAGGTTGTGAGGTTATTACCTGGGGCTGGGGGGGGGGGTCGTGAGCTGTCAGCCTCCACCCCCAAACCCCACTTTGCTTCCAGCATTTATAATGGTGTTAAATATATAAAAAAGTGTTTTTAATTTATTGCGGGGGGGGGGGGGCGCAGTCAGAGGATTGATGTGTGAAAGGAATCACAAGTACAAAAGTTTGAGAACCTCTGCTGTAATGCCTAGGGCAGAGGTCCCTAAACTGTGAGGCACACCCCTGAACATTCAGGGGTGTGTGGCAGGGCCTAGCCTAGCCTCCACGGGGCTGAGGAGGGAGCTTGGCTGAGGCTCCATTCCTGGCTATGCTCTTGGCCCCAGACTCAACCCTTTCTCCTGTCTGTGGTTTCTGCCCTCCCTCTCCCCCGGGAGCCATTGCACCGCTTCTGGCTCTGGGGAGAACAGATAGGGGAAGGGGGGGCACGACCCTGAAAAGTTTGGGGACCACTGACCTAGGGGCCTCAGTCAGAGACCCGGACCCCGGTGTGCTAGGTGCTGTACAAACATAGAACACAAAAACCGTCTCTGCTCCAAGGGGCTTACAGTCTGCTAGGATCGTGTCATCTCCTCCGCAGGTTTGATCCAGATCTCATTGACTGAGAAGGCTTTGGCCCCTCCATCAATACCATTAACACCCTGCTGGACCTGTTGTAAAACGGTTGTGGTAGCAAAGTCAGGGCCTGTTGTGATGATGGAATTAGGATCAGACTTCAGTGGAGTTAATCCAGGTTGACACTGGTGTGACTACACAGAATTGGGCCCTAAGAATTTAAGATCTTCAGATCTAGCCACCTCCAGGTTAGAGTTGATTACAGCTTGGCTCAGAATTTGGCTAACTCCCTTCTCCCCCACTTTTCCAGTGCAGTATATTTCTCACTCTGTGCACCTCAGCGTGGTGGTGTTTTATACTGCCGCTGTGAACTACTCCACCAGCTGCAAAACAACGATGAACCAGACCCTAGGTCTTGCCTTACAGTCCCCAGCCCTAATGGCTATAAAACGTACCCTTCAGCTGTGCTCTAAGATATACAGTACTGCAAACCCAGGAAGCATCCTTACCTGGATAGAGTTCGGCTCCAGCAGCTGCTGCAACGGAGAGGAAGCATGTTTTCTGTTTGACGGCTAAGCTCCAAGTTACAACTGCTCTGATGATGCCTGGCTGTGTGGTTACTCATGGTCTTCTCTTCACAAATCAGGTGAACTGGTTATCTATTTTAAAAAAACGGGGGGGGAGGCGAGGCAGAGAGGAAATCAGGCAGTTTCCTGTTTGTTTGTGCTGAACAAAAGTGTGTTTGGTTGTTCTGCGTGATAAGTGAGCCTGCAAGCAGCCTTAGAGAGTCTAGAGCTCAGCTATGCAAATTAACTTTAGAGAAATTATAAAGATGCAGGTTGAAATCTTCCCCCATATGAAAAACCTCAACCATCCAATCATCTTGAGACACTTAAAATGAGGGAGAGAAGGGATGGAGGCCCTCACCCTAGCTTGCCCCCATTGTAGGTCAGCAGCGACTGGAGCCGGTGACCAGATGATTGCCCACGGGCAGCATCCGTGAAATGAGTTTGGCAGTTCTCAGTCTAGTCCCTCCTTGGAAAGCACCAATGCACTTGGCCCCCGTTGTCTCTCCTTGGAAGTCTCAGCTGGCCCAAGACATGGGGCATCCAGCTCAGGCCTGAGAGATGGTGGTGGCGAAATGCTGGGGTTAAGCATGCCCTGTTTTCCCTGCTCTGTGGCTAAATAAATACAGGACCTTGGTCTTAAAGCCTGCCAGGCTAGCACTGTCTACCAGCTCTAAATTCACTTAAACAACTTGTGAGGAACAGATCAAATAAATGAGGGTCCTGGTGGATCCCTCTGCCTCTCATAAATTACAGCATTAACTGTAGGCAGCAGGACTCCAGCACAACAGGATGGATGTAATCCCTCCACAGCTTAAAATTCCTCCTCTCCAGCTCTTGGTTTTATCATTTCTATCCCCCTATGGAGCAGCTGTGAGAAGATCCCAACTGGATTCCAGGCAGCAGTCTACGGTGAAATGAGAGGTGCTGCGTTAGACGTGCAAGAACGACGTGCTTTCAACACCACCTGTTTTCTTCCTGCTTGTGGATTCACCATCAGGCAAAAATCTTGCCGCTGGATTTGCCCCTGGGCACTGGGTGCAAGAAACTTCGTGCAACTGGATTCACCACTAGGGATAAGGTGTGTGACAGCTGTTGTGAGAAATATTGTATCTCCAGAATCAGGGGTGCACAGGGGATGCTGCCATGTCGGGCATGGAAATTGGCAGGGGAAAGGATTAAACAAGGAGCCGGCTATTGATGGTTTTGGAGAGCTGAGAAGAGTTCTACACATGCTGGACAGACAAGTTCTCCCACAATCCATAAACAACCCCTAGAATGGCTAGTGAGGTGCTAAGAACCCTGCCATATGTACGTCCGCAAGAGCCCAAGCATCAGACAGGAGTCAGTGCACTTCCAGAGTAGATGCAGCTATGCTGGTAGGGGTGAACGTACCAATGCAACATGCTTGGCAAGCACAGATTTCATGTGTGGGTGCCCGGGCCTGGGTACTCTGTGCTGTGTAGATGTGACCAGAGATACAACTGTCGTAGCTCCCAAAAGCTTGGCACAAGACACATTAAACAGGGGAAAGGGCAGCACAGCTTGAATGAGATGCCTTAGTATAGTAGCGCTAAACCAGTGAAATGAGCAAGGGAGATTGGTTTGGAAAAGCCTGCCTTGGCAAGGAGTCGGGTATCACGGGTTTAATGGGATAACCTGGCATAGAAGGGGTTAAACGTGCAGCTGAGTACCCAGACTTTGTTTGCACATGAACGTGTGGATGGTTTGCATGTTTAGTGCTGGCCCAGCACTCTCTCAGTATTGTCTTTGCCCTCCACGTCCGGGAAGAGCCTTTCTTCTCCGAGGGTACCCTGACCTCTTTACTCACCTGCCCTGATTGCAAGGGAAACACCCTCTTTCTTTTCTTTTCCTTTTCTGGCCACAAGTTCTGCTCTGCTCAGCAGATTTATTGCTGCCATCTAGTGGTGGTACAAGGACAAGGCCTGCTCATGACTGCTCCCCGCCCGGCCCCAAACAGAGTGCGGGTCTGTGAAAAATGTATTCCGTCTTAGATATCTGCTTCTCCATGAACGAAATGGCCTGTCATGGCTGGTGCCCTCATTTCCCACCTGGTGAATTAACCCCCTGGACTTTGTGTCTAAAGTATCTTCACAGATACCCGTAAGAAACTGGAGAAGCCATGGATTTTGTCCGAACACGATGCTGCTATCCGTGTCAGTCAGTGGGGTAGGTAGCTACAGGTAGGTTTTGGAAACACAGATTTGTTTTTTGTTGTTGGTATGGAACAATACACAGGAAAGATTCTGGACTGGGCATTGCTTTGAGCGACTTCCTTTTTTGTTTTTAGTATATTTTTAGTGAAGAGGACGTGCCCTCCAACATTCACTGAACAGATGCACTGATGTGAGGTGGACACATACCTGGTGGAAAGACCAAATATGGCAGGGAGAGGGGAGTTCGGTCTTCATGGTCCGGTCAATCCCCTTTTCTGAGAAGGATGCCCATTAGTGGGGATAGTGGTTTTTGATTGCAGACACCTTATCTACTGAGAATTAACTCCAGGTCTTTCAACTTCATTTCAGCTAGCACACCCAACCACCATCCATCTTTGGTCACCGCTTCCCCATGTTGGATTCTAGCACAAAATTCCCTCTGCGCTTGGCACCTTTGGATGACAGGCGTGTACCATTGCTTCCTCGCTGCCTAAGGTTGATCTCTCAGGAACAGGCTTCAAGCGTGTTGTTGGGGCAAGATGGAGGAAGCGAGTGCTAGAGAGGGTCCTGTGGCACCTTTAAGACTAACAGAAGTCTTAAAGGTGCCACAGGACCCTTTGTTGCTTTTTACAGATTCAGACTAACATGGCTACCCCTCTGATACTTGAAGCTAGTGCTGTGACTTTCCGTGGTGCACCAGTTCTGCTGGGTAGTAGAGATCGGACTGCCTCCTTCAGGCGTGCCCATCCAACACCTCTCACTACCACCGAGTCAGTTCCTCTTTCATAACTTCCCAATGATTGCATGCACCCTGCTATGGCGGTCTCTCCACTAACACAGAATCCCTTTCTTAGGTAGGAAAGGGCAGACACAGGTGGGTCTAGCAACTCACGCCAAATTAAGCCCAGGGGGGCTCACATAGGACTCTTCAGTAGTTGGAGGAGGGTGTTAACGGAAAGGAGAGAGGGGAATAAGAAACAGTGTGCTTTAACCATGAGGAGATCAGTGGTAACAAAATAACCTACCTTGCACTGAGAAGCACAAGATGTACATGCCTCTAACCTGTCCCCATTTTTTGACCTTCAGTGCATCTTAATCCTTGCCGCTGTTTCACTTTTATTGTTTATTTACATCATAAATGCTGAACCAAGAGGAAGTCACATTCTTCAAGAGGGCACTGGGGTGCTGATTTTTTAAATAATTCTGCTGGAAGTTGCAGGCTTGATGCGACCTGAGCCTGAAGTCCTCTCTAAACCCATCAGGACAAGTACAGAACGGGTCGTGGCACTGCAAGTGTCCTCCAGACTGTCCTGCCAGCATCTTAACCTTAGTTAAGGAAGCTCCCAGCCAGGGTGGGGGGTGGGGGGGAAAGGGAAGAAGAGGGGAGGGAAGATTAGTCTTTGGCTCAATTCAGGCCCGGAGTTCTCTGCTGAGACTGTCAAGGAGGCTGCTAGTTAGTGCTAATTGTGGTGGTGTTTTTGGGTGAATGGACAACTGTATACAGAGAACTGGGCTGACAGTTCCAAGCTCGGTTGGCATAGCCCAGGAGATGCCGATACCTTTGTTACGGCTGGACTCAGTCAAAGGGGCATCTGTCAGGGTACAGGTTCTGTATCCTACCCTGGTCCCCCAAGCCACCCACTTACCCAGGCCTCATTCCAAGCTTCCAGTGCTGCTATTTTTCTCATGTCCCTGATTTTGGGGTCATTGCCCACTGCTGGAGCTTGGTGCCACATGTTCTACCAACCTGGGAAACTACTGTAGGCAGGGGATAGCCAAGAGATTCTCCTTGCAGGTGGTGGGACAAATGCAGCTTTCAAGAGGAGCTTTGAAATTCTCAGTCTCATGACAGCTCTGGCTTAAAACCAGAGGCAGCTGGAGGAAGGGTAACAGGGCAGTTAACAACTAGAGAACATTTGTGAAAAGAATTACATCCAAAAGTGGAGGAAATAGTAAGTAATAAGGGCCCAGAGGTCACCATTCGGGCCTTCAATCATCTCCTCCAGCAAGGCTAACAGCAAAAGCAGCAGGAAGCGTTCCACTCCGCTGAAAACATGAAACTGGAGGAAGAAGTAACACAGAACAACAGAAGCTGAGAAAGGGATTTTAGATCCACTGTTCTGAGCCCAGCACCTGGCGCATGAAACTTAATCTAGAGAAATGCAGGAAGCACTAAGGGTCTTTAAAGAGGGCCATGGGAGAAGAGTAGAAGCTTCCTTAAAAGACTGTCTAAAGCAATAAAACCCAGAAATAAAGAATGGGAGCAGTGGAGGGGAAAGCGGATCTGGAAGTTATTTGGGAATTATTTACCTTTCTGCTCAGACGTTTAAAATACTTTGAAAGCTCAGGCACCTCATCACTGAAAGATCTTACCTTGGCAGCAGAAAAAGGACTGGATGGGATAGGCAGCCTTTTGTCTTCATGCGGATTCCAGCGCAAGGATCAAAAATGGCCGTCAGATGAAAATCAGGGCAGCATTCTCAGATCTGGTCCTACTAGCCAGGTGTTTACACCACCACAGAAACGTAGTGGAGTGAGCGGCGCCAGTGCTAAGGCATTTCATTGAGACTGCACTTCACTCATGCCTAATGGGTGCTTCCTTTAGAATAAAGGAGACACTGCCAGCGGGGGAGACATTTGTTTAGGCATCCAAGCACGGTCATTCCCCAGACTTGAAGATGCCCTAAACGTTGACGTGATTAAGATGGACAAATACAGTAGTTGGTGGCATTTACAACCAAGTGTGACCAAGACAATTTTGAATATGTTCCATCTTTACAGTGCCAGAACACCAAAAGAACTGAATAACTTTCTCAATGGTCATCACTTGAAACAGACATCCCACCCAGTCTATGTTGGAGTAATCCGAGATAGACTTCTCGTATATCTTAACCGCCTGAGGAAAACTGCTTTCAGGTGGGGTCATGTAACTACCTGCTAAACAAAATTGGTCAGCAGTCCATGGGGGGCAAATGCTCAAACTCTCCAGTCATCTGCTTTAGCCCTGTTACTGTGCTGCAGCATATGGTGCTCCCGTCTGGCTCCATTCATCCCACATCAAGTTGGTGACGCACAACTCTGTTCAACCCTGCGCATCGTAACTGGCACGCTTCAACCCATACCAGTATTGTGGTTCCCTATGTTAAGCAACATCACTCCTCCCCACATCTGGCATGAGGATGCTACAGCCAGAATGGTTGAGAAGATCAGAGCAAACCCAAGCTGCTTTGACCACCCAAGAGCGCACTTCTCAGCGAGGTACCCTTTGTGAACCTACTTGCCCTGCCCAGCTTTCTCTGTGATGTCGATGTAGCGAGAAGAATGGTTTCTGACATCCGCTACAGAACAGTCTCTTATAACTGACCTGACCGTGTGTGTACCTGGCTTTGATTTGCCATGCCGGTTCTGGGCCCTTCTGAACCAATTTTGAATGGGCTGGGGTCTATATGCAGCTAGCCTTCACACTAGAGGTTAATGAAAGGATGCCACATGTGGCCGTGGCCAAGGACAGATAATGTCTCACATCATTGACAACTGCCCTGACCAGATCTGAGGGTGGTCTGAGGCCTCTGCA
Organism: Trachemys scripta elegans; assembly: GCF_013100865.1. NCBI lineage: Eukaryota > Metazoa > Chordata > Testudines > Emydidae > Trachemys > Trachemys scripta. The sequence goes on along the minus strand of NC_048320.1, from coordinate 10,044,925 downwards.
CTTTGCTGATGAGGTGGCAAATAAGGCAGGTTCCACATCCGATAAGAAGTGGGGGAGAGGGAAAGAAAGGATCTCTTGAGCTACTACTGTAGTATCTTCTGGCAAAGTAATTTTAAACTTAACTCCTTTGTGACTGGCTCTGCCTTGTAGAACGTAGCAGTTCTTTCAAGTGCCACCTGCCATCAGGATTTCTCAGCGATCTGGAGCAGTAACTTTAAGTGGTATCACCCTGCAGAGCTTGTTGCCAGTGAGTAACCAGTAGCCCAAATGATACCAGGCAATGACTGAGTTTTTTTTAAAAGCCTTTCACCTTGAAGGCGGATACTGATGTGGAATTGATCTTATCCTCAGAGGAAAGAGTTGGGAGTGGAGGGTGGGGCAATGCATGGAAGGAAATGAGCTTATGCTCTCATGGCGGTAGTTTTCACCTGGGAGAGAGCCATTCAGCCAAAGAAATACTCTTTTTTTGCCCTGTAGAAATAATCAGGTTAGAACTGAGCTGGACTGTACACAAAGAGAAAGGGCTCTCCCTTTCTGAGCTCCAGCAACCAGCCAGGAATTGTTTTTACCATTGGGAGTGAGGTGTAGTCAGTGTATTATATATAAGCTTTTTGGGGCTGTCTTTTTGTTCTGGGTTTGTACACCACCTAGCACAATGGCAGCATGGTCCAGGCCTGGGAGTTGTAGGTGCAGCCTTGGTATAAATAAAACCAGGATAACTAATGGATCTTAGAGTTCTGCTCTACATGCACGGTATGAAGGAAGGTGGTAAGTGTCACTTAACAGATGGGCAAACTGATGTGCAGGGAGGTAGTTACTTGCCCGAGGCTACACAGTAGATCAATGGCAGAGCAGGTACTAGACCCGCAAGTCCAATTCTCAGTCTAGTGCTCTACCCCCAGAATTATTCTGCCGCTTGAGATGCATGAGCCCTCTAACCTCTGGAAGTCCAGTTGGTGAATCTTTGCAGCAGAAGCCTTGCAAGATGTCTTCTATTTACTGGTTTCAGTGAAAAGTCTCACAACAGCTTATCAGGGCATTTTGATTCTCACACTAAGTGCAAACAGGAAGCCCAGCAACAGACACGTGAAGGCTAGTATTGTCTAGTGGAAGACGGCTCAAGTTTTAATTCAAGAGCTCCATTGCTCAAGCCAAGTTTTATTTAACCAAAAGCAATTTGTTTTTGTTCCCCTGCTTGGGAATTTTGCTCAAGACACACCCTTCTTTGGAGCCAGAGAGAATCTTGCTGCGGGGGACTTTTTGCTTTGGGACCTGAAATAGCAACAGCAAGAAGCACCTTTTTTCAGAACTTCATTCTTTTAAGAAATGGAAACGTGACAAAGCTGGGCAGGGTGGTGGTTTCATTTATTGAAGGCTGGGTTATACAACTTCGTCTTTCACATCCTCATTGTAATTCGGGTTCTCTAAATAAAAACGCAGCGGTGGTGCTGCAGCAAATCATACTGCCAAGATCAGACTGTCTGAACCGTGGAACATTAAGTCAGACCTTCTTTGTCTGAATTAGACACAAACGCCACCACATTTACCAACCTTGGTGGAGACCCAACCCCGTGTACACCAGGGAGTCACAGCAATCAGGGCACCAAGGAGGGGGAGGAGGCGGAGAGAGGGAACTATTTCATTATGCACAGAAGGAATGTTTCCTGGATAGTAGAAATAGCTTCACTTCTACATCAGGAAAGTTCCACCTTTTGGGGTGCAAAGGGTAGAACTCAGCTGCTCTGACACCCTCGGTCACATGCCATAAGGCCAGCCCTCCTGCCTACAATGCCACGGTTCAGAAAGCCAATCAGAGCAGAGCTGCTAACCTGACAACAGATGTCCTCTTAGCCTCAGCTGACACCTGCAAAACACTGGGTTGAGTAAGGAAGAAGGCCCTCAGCACTCCCATTCCCTTTCTGTAGGCAGCAGGGACAAACAGCGGTAGTCCAGGGCATGCGTGCCATTGCCTTAATTGACCAAGCTTTGTGAAGCAGGACAGTGAAATCTCATTGGTACAAAATTTCTATGGTCAACAGAGAATGGCCTGGTCTACTACAAATTCATCCAAGAAGCGAACACAAGACATCATTCCCCCCACCCCGCTCTACCCTGGATTCTCAAGAAAGGGGCAATTTCTTCCATCTAGTTTACTGACCATTGCAGCTTCTGCACTGAGTGTACAAGGCCATCGGAGGAACTCCGTATTCTCGTCAAAGAGAGCTGAGCGTTACGAGATTAAGGACTCGATTGAGGATGCATTTAATTTTGTTTCCTTTGCTTTATCCAATCAGGAAATCTCAATGATTTTTTTTTTTGTTTAAGGGATTATTTAGAGGCAATTAGATAACGACTGGCTGCAAAACTACGTTCACTGGGGTAGCTGGAGCAGCACCGACTGGCCGGATGGCAGGTAGGTGATGTTGCGAGACCGTGAGAGCTGGTAAGCGATGTCTTCGGCTGCCTCCAGCTTGCGCAGTTCAATCAGGCCGTCCCCGGCTGCGGTCAGTGCGGTGGCGACCAGCTCGGCTGCGATTGAGTCCCCCTCAGCAGTAATGACGGCTGCTTTTTTCTGCTGCTCAGCCTGCAAGGGGAGCGAAAAAGAATGGGCATGTAGGGATATAGGTGGGATGAAGAACCTGAAAAGCAGGCGGAAAATGCAGCTGCCGTCCTTGATGATTTAAGACCTGAACTTCCCCTCTCCCGCACCAACAGCCTTAACAAGGGAGCTCAGCCAGGCCATTAATTGACAAGGAAAGAGGGGCACTGGCAAGGTAAGCGATCCCAGGTAAAGGTGCACAGACTTGCTTCGTTACCATCTTACAACTGGAATGGTTAGTTTCACTGTGTTTCCCATCAGTTTCACTGTGTTTCCCATCAGTTTCATTTTCAGCATGGGTCAACATGAAACTTGTGTTTCCAACAATGCTCCGGGACTTTTTAAACAAGATTATTTTCTGTTGAAACTTACAATGCTTTGCGCTCCGATCAGCCAAGGATCTCCAAGTACAGTGCAAAGAATTAAGCCACACAGCAACCCCCCTGAAGTAGGTACTATGCCCATTCTCCAGACTGGCACATGGAGAGCTTAACTGATTGTTTCAAAGGTTCAGCAAGTCAGAAACAGAATCAGAGCACCCTCAATCTCTCACCCCAGCTCTTGCAAGAGATGATGCTCCCTCCTTTAAAAAACCTCCAGAGAACATTGCTATTCAGTAGGTTTGGTAAAAATACCACAGCTGATTTCAGAAGAACTTAACGTAACAGCACAGCTTTGAAATGTGACTATTAAGAACAGATGGAGCCTGCCCGTTCTGTGGCATGCTTTCCTGGTCAGAGCATTCTTAAGTGCTTCAGAACATTGGAAAGATGAATGTTACTAGTCGGGGTAGGAACTGGATGACTGGGGACTGGAGTCAGTCCCCAGCTGGAAGTCGTCCACTCACCTTTTCCACTACGAATCTGGCTCTCTCTGCTTCCTGCTGGGCCACCTGCTTCAATTCTACTGCCTCCGTGAACTCCTTCCCAAAGGTCAGATGTGTCTAAGGGGGGAGGGCGGGGAATGAGGAAGATGAGAGTACCCATTAGGATAGTTCTGCTGCTAGGAACCACTCACCATCGGAGAGGTAGGAAACCTGCCTGTATCACTGAAGCTGGAGAAGAGAAGAGGAAGGAGGTCCCTCTTCCTCAGAGATCTTATTTGGTACACTGGACCAAGAAGGAGAGCCACACCATGTTCTACAGTCTGAACTCAGAGCTGATGTAAAACAGGCATAGCTCCATTGACGTGAATGGAGCAGCAGCCTCTCCGATCAGGTTTGACTCAGTTTCTACCTTCAACTGGTTTCTGTTTTGAATTTAATGGGCGGCGGCGAACAGAGCTGTAAAGCATTTACTAAGTAAAGCCACGTAAAGCCAGAAAAAAAATCGAGTAACGGAATCATCCCACAGTAGGCTTTAGACTCAGACTACATCTACACTATAGCCAAGGTCAACACTCTGAGATTGATCCACTGGTGGTTGATTTAGTGGGTCTAGTGAAGACCCACCAAATCAACAGCAGATCGCTCTCCCGTCGACCCCTGTACTCTACCCCCAACGAGAAGAGTAAGGTAAGTCGACAGGAGAGTTTCTCACGTCAATCCCCCACTGTGTAGACCCCACGGTAACTCAACCTAAGGTAAGTCGACTCCAGCTACGTGAATAACGTAGCTGGAGTTGTATAGCGTAGGTTGACTTATCGCGGTAGTGTAGCCATAGCCTCAAAGCAACATTACACTATCCTCCCAGAAAGTCCTGTTGCAACTTCCCAATGCAGCCAGTAGGGGGAGCTCGCTGTAGGTCAAGCTGTCCTGAAACCGACCTACCTTTCCCGCTCAATTCTGTACTTGTATTCTCAGCAGACTGTTTGAACAGCTGCACTCTACTGAGATGCAATAGGGGAAAGGTGAGCCTCCCTCTGCAGCATGTTCAGAAGGCAGCCGCCTCAGGCGGAAAGAGCCAATACTCACTTCCAGCAGGGAAATACTGGGACAGTGAACACACCTCACCAAGATAGTGTTTTCTAAGGAACACACCCAAAGCCAAGTCCAGAGTTTGCTCTGTTAGGCTATTGTAGGGAAATCCCAGGAAGCAGTGCAGTGCATGTAATAAAGGATTTCAATTACCACAAGCACTAGAGCAGAGTTCACCTCAAGGATGGTCTCAGGAGGAGGAATTTAATTATTGACAGAAAACTGAAAGGAAAGATGCTAAACAAGGTTTGGATTTTTTTTTTTTTTTTTTTACTGGGTGCTCAGGATATTGTAGCTTGTCCTTCTGCAGGCTTTCCTGAGATCCCCTTATGCACATATAGGGCCTTCCACAAGAGTCTCTAAACAGTTTACAAACTGAGGCACAGTTGTCAGCCAGCAAGTCAGTACAGGCCAGGTCCTCAAGGATTTGCTCAAGTCACAGTAACTCAGTAACAGAGCCGCCAGGAACAAAACCCAATAACTAACTACCAGCCCCCTGTCCTAGCCCCTGAGAGTATGTCTACACTGTGAGAAAAAGCCTGTGACACTGAGCGTCAGAGCCCAGATCAGCTGACATGGGGCTGGGCTGTAGGGCTAAAATGAGCAGTGTATATGTTTGGGCTCCAGGATGAGCCCCGAGACCCTCCCTACATGCAGAATCTCAGAGCCCAGGCTCTAGCCTGAGCCCAAACAGCTACACTGCAATTTTTATAGCCCCACAGCCCCAGCCATGGGTATTTTATTGCAGTGTAGACTTACCCAATGCATCACATTCCTCCCCTAACCTAGGATAAAAACCAGACGTCCCAACCTTCAGTCCCCTGCTCTAGATACCATGCTACACTCGCGCTGGCTCTTATCTGAGCAAACTCCTAAAAAGAGAGAGCTCTTACCAAGGAAACGTCATCTAGGATAAGGCCAAAGGTATCTGCTCGCTCCGTGAGGTCTTCGCTCACTTGCCTGGAGACCAGCTCTCTCTGTGTGATCAGCTCTCCTGCGTCAAAACGAGCCTGAAGCCAGGACGGACAGCAGAAGTGAGAGGAGAAAGAGACATGCACAAACAACATGCAGATTCTATGAAGGAAAGCTCACAACATCTTGAGCTTCTCCACCCAGCTTTCCCCATCACAGACCGGGAGATGTTGGGGGCTGCAGCTTAAAAGAATTCCAGCCCTTTTCAGTTGGAGCCTACTTGCAACTGATTGTCAAGGGCACCCTTTGTGCCCCAATACCAGACCCTACTATAGTACAGTTCCTGTCGCTACTCCCCCTTTCCTTCCAATTCTTATCATCCTTTGTTCTTCCTTCTCTTGTCCCCGTCCCAGCCCCCACCCACACACCCCTTTCTTTTTTCTCCCTGTGGTGTGTTTGTAGTGTGTGGCTCCTCTCCTTCCACTTTCCAAAAGGCCACATGTTTTTGCAGCTTAATGCTACAAGACTGGGGCAGAGAAGCCTAGGTTGGTGAGGGGTCTGCCTGAGGCTTCTTCACAGCCAGCCGGGGGAGCTGGGAGGGAAGGTGGGCAGTTTTCAAGGAGCTGCCTGTGGCATAAGAGGGACTCCCTTTGCTGGAGAGGCTGGGAAGCCCTACAGCAATTCAAGGCTGGAGAGGGGGCTGACGATAACTGTTAACTCTTGAGTGGGGCTTTGAGGAGCACCAAAATGAACTCAGCTCCCCATCATGATCGACAAGACTGTATCTGATGCAACTATCAACTCTCCCAAACAGGGGGATGGCAGAGAAGCAAACAGCGGCATGACCATCTTCATTCTCTGGAGGACAACTTGCAGGAGGGTGTTTCTAGTCCAGAGCATTGAATGATCCATGCTAAATTAGGTCTCTCGCTGCTAGGGGAAGATCACAGCAGCACAACTGGCACAAGCCGTTGCATGGTCCTTACCACAACAGACTTCAGGATCTCGGTGGTGATGGACGGCAGTACGCGCTCGTCATAATCCTCACCGAGGCTAGTGAAAATTCGAGGTAACTGGGCAGCAACTGGTCTAAACAAGATACGCAGCGTGATGTTCACATTCTGTAGATCTGCAGAGATAGGTGCATGAGTTAGACAGCAAATCATGGGGACAAGGGATAGCATGTGATTGCTTTTTCTACGGCCACCGAACAGGGAAGGACAAATGTGTTCAGATCTCTCTCTTCTCTCCCACAGTATTTGCAGCGGCAAGCATCTCTCCTGCCCCATTTGTCCTTCTATTGTCTCTTTCATTGGAGATCTCAACACCTCTTACAAACATGATTTAAGCTTTGTCTTGCTTCTGAGGCTGGGAATTATTTACCCTACTCTACCTGTGGGGAAATTGTCTTTAAGGGACAACCTGAAGGCCTGAGGAAAGGGTTCCTTATCACTACCAATCACAGAACAGACTGCTGGCAGAGGACACATGCCAGACTGATGCCAGCACCCATGGGATTGCCACACCAGAAAGGACAAGAGCCCTATCCTGATTATGATTTTCTGTAAGGACACAGACCATGAAAATCAGGCCTTACCATCCCTCTGGCCCTGCCTACTTAGCCCTATTTTGTCCCAGGGATCCCATCCCCATTAGCTTACTTTACCAAGTCACCCAAAAGCAACATGAGAATAAGGGACAGGACATATGATCAAAGAGGTGTTTTGAGGAGCTACAATCTCGCAGGGCCTTAACTTTGAGGCACTATCCTGCGAGGTGCTGAAAACCTCCTTCTGCCATTACCTTCATGGGGAGTGCAAGGCAGCCAGCATTTTGCAGGACTGCGCCCTAGTTGACATGGGCACTAAGGGTATGTCTACATGAGCTGGCACGCGCTACCCTTGGATGTCTAACTGCAGTGTAGACGTACCCTAAAGGAACCTGGGTGAACGACACCAATGTTGCTCTCACAGCTGCCACTTGCCCGGAACGCTCACCTTTGCTGCCAGTGATGACAGGGACATTACGTGGGCGAGAACGACAGTCAAAGATGATCGGTTTCTGTATCCAGGGGATGAGAAAGTGGGTTCCTTCTCCTACCACCACATCTTGAACACCACGGACTCGATCAAAGATAACGGCTCTGTGTCCTCCGTCGACTTGAGGAGAAAAAAAAAGAGCACATCAAATACAACTTTAACCATCACCATTGATCATACTTTGCACATTACCAAAACACTTCACAGAGGATATCAGAGGCTTATCCACATTAGTTAAGCCTCTCCAACTCCCAGGGGGTTAATCAAATATTTTTATTTTACATGGGGAAACTGAGGTACAAATAAGTGACTTGCCCAAAGTCAAGCTAGTCAGTCAGTAGGAGAGCAAACGATAAAACAACTTCTGGCTCCTAGTCCCCTACTTTTCAATCACTAGACCAGTCTCCTTTCAAGAACACCACAGAAGACAGTTTTCTAGGCAGAAGATTTGATTCTGTTTTTCTGCATCTTGTGTCATCAGTTACACTGGTGTCAAATACTAGCCGTTAAGAATGATAATGTTGTACACCCATTTTGCACTGGCGTGAGTGACAACACAAGGAGCAGAGAGCAACCAAGAATGAAGGCCAGGAAGGCCAATTAATTAGTTCTCCCAATCCTCAGAGTAGCTGATCTTAAGAACTATCCCAAGGCAAGTTTATACTCTCTTATAAATATCTCAATTTTTAGTAGAGAAAGATTATTTCAGCTCCATCTCTTCTGCTCCTCACCATTATAGAGAGCGGAGTTGACAACTCCCCCTGCAATGGCTAATCCCAAGCCAAATTTGCCAATGTTCTCAAACAGTCTGGAAGCCATTTGTCAGTCCAACTGCAGCCTCTTTGCAGAGTCACACCTGCAAAAATCCAGTAAACATATTAGAAAGGTACTACTCAAGGAGCCTAG
>NC_048320.1:9963281-10036357 GCF_013100865.1 Trachemys scripta elegans | reverse complement strand
GCCCCCCGCTCCCCCACCTTCCCAACTCCCCCAGGATCCTCCAACTCCCCCATCCCAGCCCCCCGCTCCCCCAGCCCCGCTCTCCCGCCAAAGGAGGCCCCACTCCCAGCTCCCGTCCCCCAGGTGGGCGGGTCGCCTCGCGCTCTCCGGCTCTGACCCCCGGCCTTCCACCTCCGGATCCGCAGCTAGCGCTCCTCCCTCCCCCCACTCCCGGCAGGGACCGGACCGGACCGGACCGGACCCCCAACTCCCCGCTTCTCCACTCACCTCCTGCCACAACCCTGACCTCCACATGAGGAGCCAGCCAACAGCGCCTGCGCCGTCCTCCGCATGCGCGTCTCTCATTGGTTCCCGCAGGCGCGCAAAGCGCTCTGGGATTCGTAGTTCGCCAGCCACCCCCTGCTCGCCCCTCTCCGGCGAGGCCGAAGCTGGCTAGACTACAACGTCCGGCAGGCCTCGTCCTGCCTCGCCCGCGGAGCAAAGTCTCTCTCTATTGGCCTCGGCTCTGCCTCGCTAGGCGCACGGCTTCTTGGGAAGTGTAGTCCCGCCGCGGGGGAGGGACGCGGGATGCACGTGTTGGAGGAGCTGGTGCCTGAGGGGGCTCGGGGTTGGCTTGGCTCTCCGCTGTTCGCTCCCCGCCCGGTGCCAGCGTGATGGGCACAGAGCCATGCTCCAACCCACGCCCACTTCTCTGCCAGGCAGAGAATCCTGCAAGAGACCATGTCCACCCCACCCCCCATTTCTCTGCAGGGAGGGGGTTCCCCAAAAGGACCATGCTCCAACCCCCCTTTAAACTGCTCGGCCAGGCAGGGGTTCCCTAAAAGGACTATGCCCCAACCCCTCTGACCCGCCTCTAGCACAGGAGGGCCCCTACAAAGAGCCATTATATCACTGCCCTAGAGCGCTCTTTCCTGTAAAAGGATCCCCGGAAAGGGACGCGCTCTGCTCCCACCAGAAAACTCTGTGGAGTCAGGCTGTCACCAGAAAGGACTGTGCTTCAACCCTCAACCACCTACCTGTTCAAAGCAAGGAGACTTCTTCAGGTGCAGTGCTCCAATATCCCTCCACTCGCAGCATGCCTTCTGCAAGGTAAGTGTATCCCTAGGAAAGGTCGTATTCCCCACTCCTACCAAAACGTTTTGGCCAAATCAGGGAATTCCTGTCCCAAACCTGACGTTATTCTGTCATTTCTTATGTTGCCATGCCATGTCAGAAACGTTGAATCGTGGAAATGAAGGAGTAGAAAACTCTGTGAGTGTTAAATAAACGAGATCACGGGTCGTTTCCGCCCTACTGCTTCGTAGTGGGGACCTTGTCATGTGTATTAGTCAGGTCTGTGCCCTCCATTTGAGCCTTGGATGATCTTTGGAACGAAATAAAAAAATCAGGGCTTTGCTCAGTTATAGTATTACTGGAAGTTTCAAAATAAGCATTTCTAAATATTTTCGGTGTTGGAAATAACCAAGTGGCTAAAGGACAGCTGCTTGAAGAGACAAAAGGTAACATCGCTGAATCTTAACCCTAACCTTTATGGCTCTTTTGAAAATCTGGCTGTACGTGTCACACTGGGGGCTGAGCACTTTGAGAATCGGGCCCTTAATTAGGAGCCTAAATGGGACCTGAGCTCTCTGGAAAATCTGGCCTCAATTAAGGATGCTGAGCCCCTGAAAATCAGAGAACCCTCCCCTATCTGATAGTTGCATCATTAGCCCTAATGCAGTAAGAGAGTCAGGGGTCACTACCGTGCAGGGTGATGGTGATCTCGGAAAGGTGTCTTTTCCTAATGGGGAGGAGGGATGTTCACGTACGGGAGAGGAAGAAGAGTAGGGTGCTCTCTAGGAGCAAGGGTATTTTCATAGCAGGGAGTGTCTTGAAACCAAGAAGGTTTGCAGGTGAGGTGGGTCTGTGGGGTGCCTGGCATGTGTACCTTTAAGGACCATTTTGGTATGGGATGATTGACACGGCTGATGACAGTGACGCCCGTATTGATTGACGGCAAGAGCCGCAGGGCAGAAAGCATGGTGGTGAACGTTCCATTGTGCTTCAGGGAAGGGGCCATGTGTCTTGGGAAAGTTGGCAGGAGCATTGGGGGAAGGGGCTGGGGAGGGCAGAGCAGTTGGTAGGGCATGTGATAGTGTGCTGGGCTCTGAGCAGCATGGGGTAGTCGGTAGTGGAAGATGCCAAGGCCAGCTGGTAAAGTGGGTGACCTAGATGGGTACTCTGGAGAGTGCAAAGGATTAGACATGGGAGGGTGAATTTGTAGTTCTGAAGCAGTTGGAGCAGCAAGGGTGCCCATATAGCAAGGTGATTGGCATTTGGTGAACTGGCTGATGGCAACGTGTACTCTGGGGAATTATTGGCACCTCTACCAGTAGCAGGGGCCAGAGGGTTTGAAGTCCATGTGGCCCGAAGGTGCACACAGTGGAGAAGATGTAGCAGTTTGCAGAGCTGGGATGTTCTCAGATTACAGCAGCTGGCGGAGTGGCTCTGGGTGAGTACTTGGAGCCATTTATCAATCTCAAGTCTTTTACCATGCTCCTCACTCTGGATTCTAGTGGGATGACTCGGGATGGTGGATTGAGTGATGGTACCGAGCTGTGGGTGTGATATTGTGCAGAGCATGTGAACATGGAGAAGACAATAATCTCTAAGAGACCTAGTCCAGTACCAGGATTTTGGTCATAGAGGAGAAACTTGGTAGGTCTAAGCAAGCAAGGTAGTCTCTATTCCTGCTTCACCTCTGTTCCTGCCCACCTAGGGCAGCACGTGGTCACTCAGATCGCTTTCTCATGCTCCAGCATGTCCCCCAGTTAACTGAAGCATCAAGTCCCAGAAGCCCTGGCTAACCACAATCACAGTAATCAGCCATTACATGTTCCTCTCCTTTCATTAAAGGAGAGAAAAAGACCTGAAATTGGCTTTTTTTCCCTGCTGAATAAGCAGCATTCCTAGGAACGTGGGAAGCCGGACGCTGGAAGAGACAGATGGGGCTTGGTGTTTGCTGACAGTGCACTGGGGAAACCCACCTGGCTACCCTTTGAAGAAGAAACGTGGCGAGTTCAGGGGGAAGACACAGCAGGATTGATCTGAACCTGCTCTGTCTATATACATTGTCTGCAGGTGTGAATTGATGGAGCCTCACAACAGCCCTCTGAAATAGAAATTAGTTCACCCGTTTTAATGATGGGGAACCAGGCTCAGAGAAAGGTTAAGGGACTTGCTCAGGGTCACAAAGTGAGTCAGTGGCAGAGCCAGGAGTAGACCCTGGAGTCCTGATTCTTAGTCTCGTATCCAAATTGGTACAGCACGTTTCCTTCCACACAGTTAGAAACAGCGCCCAGGAGTCCCGACTTTTAGCCCCCTGTCTTTAACCATTAGACAGCCCTGCCTCTTTTGACAGGGGTTGTGCCTATGGGTATGCCCGTACCACAGCGGCACAGCTACGGAGATGCAGCTGTGCTACTCCAGTCCTATAACATAGACGCTTTCTACATCGACGTAGGGGTTTTCCGGTTAATCCACCTCTCCGAGAAGCAGTAGATAGATTGATGGAAGAATTCTTCCATCGACCTAGTTGTATCTACACTGGGTTGGGTTGACCTAACTACATCTCACGGGGTGCAAAATTTTTCATAGCCCCAAGTGGCATAGCGAAGTCGACCTCATGTTTAAGTGTAGACCAGGCCTGTGGTACGTTCCGTCATGTTTGGGGTTACAGAGATCAGGTGGCAATTTCAAGCAGTCTCAGAAAATGGCACAAAGGCTGTTGATCACCAAGGATTTCCAGGACTCCCCGTCCGGTCAGCAAAGGCAGAGGGTGTGGGTGTGTATGTGAGACAGACACACACACACAAAACCTTGTAAAGCCTCCGAAGTTTACAAACCCCTATTTGCTCCAGCCTGCTTTCCTGGTGGATGCGATCCCTACTCCTACATAGCCACTAGGAGGAGACAGCAGCCTCTTGTTAAAGTCTCAGCACAGGACGCTCTCAGGAGACCTACCTTTCCCTCTGACCCTGTATCCAGGAAGGAAAGAAAAGACAGATTACATCCAGCTAAGCCTGTGGCCACTTGCCCCTGGCAAAGCCCCGCCCTTTGCATCCCCGCCATGGCAGTAGCTTGTTCCAGGCACCTTCCCCTGCGTGTTCTGCCTTTAACTTAATGCCAAGACGCATGGGGTCTTCATTAAGCTGCAGCCTGGTGATTTGTGAGCGTGTAGCTTGGATCCTGACATCCATCAGGTATCAGATACGTGTAGGTCGGGGGGAGCAGGGGAGGGAGCACTTAATGGCTGGGTGTCCCCACTTCGGGGGGCCCGGCCTGATTTACGAGTTCCTAAATAAATCTTGTTTATTGTAGCTGATCCAATGGGCTCTTTGTCTCTGTCTTACGTTTAACCTGAAACACCAGTCAGCCACCGCGGAGGGTCTGTGAGCGTCCAGCATTCAAGGTTGCGTCCCTCCTGATGGCACCTGGAGAGAGGATAATTCTAAATAATAACCTTCCTCCCCACGTCCTTCCATAACACTTCGCTGTGGAAGGTCCCAGGGTGGTTTGCAAGTGTGGAGGAGCGAACCTCATGATCTCCTCGCAAGATGGGTTTGTATGGTTACCCATGTATTATAGATGGGGAAACTGAGGCACGGGGTGGGGAAGGGGTTCTCCCGCGCTTAGCCAGCGAGGCGGGGAAGAGAAGAACGAGACCGGGTTTTAGTTAAGACCAGAATTTGCTAGCTGGGAAGAAGTTTCCAACAGAGGCAGGGTTGGTCAGCTGCAGTGAGAAGAATTTGTGAGAGCTGCTGCCACCCATGATGACCAAAGCCCAGCAATCCTCCTCCTCCACCCAGTCCTGACCGCAGGAGATGCTTCGAGCTGCCAGGCCTCCACCAAACCCGGCTCACTGCCACTGTCCACCCCCAGCCTCAGCGCTCTGTGCTGCCTCTTCCCACTCCGCTGAGAAAATCAAACCAGTCTCTGCAGAGAGCTGGGAGACGAGGCTGCTATCGCCTGCAAACTGCACCTTTGTGCTTCTCGGCTGGTCCTAACGGGTGGGGAAGGCCTTGGCTCCTGGCAGACGGTGGCACCACTGCCCTGCAACAACCTGCTGCAGAAAACCAGTGACCTCCCTCGCCAGCCTCCTGTTTCGAACCTCTCGCTCCCAAGCAAGGTGGACGTGAACCAGCTCAAACAACGCCTGGCCTCTGGGGATACCCTAGAACAGGCTAGAGCAAGCCCTCATGACCTGGGTCCTAGGACCCTGCTAAGGGGATGTGGCCGAGCCCGGGTCCTGCTGAGACTTAGGTCCAAGCCCTGTCACTTTGCAGTGTGGACGCAGCTCAAGCCGCAGACCCGAGTCAGAAGGTCTGCGTGGTGCCGTGTGGACGCATCAGCACGGCAGTGAGACCCGGCTCCAGGAATTGCAAACCAGGGTTTACAATACAATGCGGATGCTCAAGCGGCAGGCTTGGAAACATCGAGTCCACAAGCCCGGATCCCACAGACCTGGGCTTAGTGTGCTGCCATCAAACGTTGTCCAGGACACAAACAAGGCTCCACCATCTCCTGTCGATCAGGGGTTGCTCTGTGCATGCCCTCGCTGTTGTTAAGTCCCATACGTTTTCCTTCCCTTCCACGGAGGGATTCTTTTAGTCGGCCTCTTGGGTGTGTCCCTCTGACTGCCCAATGGCTTCGTTCTCAGCACATGTTTCACGTCTTCCCGGTTTCTTTTCTGGATAACGTTGGAAATAAGAAGTTGTTGGACTCTCCTTCAAAGAGCTTCCAACCTAAATAGACCGGGCAGACAAAGAGTGGGAGGGGAAACAGGCAATGTGAGGATACGGGACCTGCTCAAGGTCATGCAGGAGAGCTAAGATTAGAACTCAGGTCTCCTGGCTCCCAGTCCACTTATATCAATCACACTTATACACAGATGCCTTGCTACCACTGCATGCTTACATTGTGCATTGATGGCCAAAGGCGCGCCAAGTGCTTTAGTATCTGTCACGAGTTCGTAGAGGAGTCGCCTCTGTGGCCTCTGAAATGCAGCTACTTCTAGGGTGGAACGTGGCAACGATTTCACAGCTGCGTGGCAACGCGCAGACGGAGGCAACCGTGTAGGCATTGGGTTAGCACAAAATTAGTCGGGTCACAGCCCCGCCTCTGCTAAGCGCAGGAAGCAGATCATCTTGGGTGAAGAGAGATTGAACCTTCGGTGACACGTGCCCTGGAGCCGAAAGGAGAATTGAAGCCAGTATCATTTAAAGTGGATTAGAAGATAGTAATTACATCGGAGAAAGGGTCAGGGAGGATTTGAATTGGCATGTGCATCTCAGCCAACACGTGCGTAGCCCGGGGAAACAGGCTGCAGATAGACACAGAAATATGCTACGTGTCTGATGGGAAGTTTCACGCTCCATAAAGTAGAGGAAGATGGGGAAACTTAAGGTGACACTTGCGGAGAAATTCCATATCCTTGGAGACAAGGCAGTCGGGAGACTTCTCTCTTGTATTTCGATTGGCCAAGGTTGTCTTGTCACTGCCCTGTTGGCTGGGGAAGAACCTAGGATGTGGTTCTTTCCTGAATTAATGGGGATTTTTAGCGGGATTAAAAGGCGGCTGGTTGGTTTTTGATTTGCCTGCAGCCAACGCTGGGTCAGGAGATTGGCAGGATACCCTATGCATTGAAATCTTTAACGCACAAATACCCCTCTGTGTGTGCACCGAGGATTCCCCCTGCGGGGGCAAGGGGGTCATCACTCCTTGGGTGATGTAGGTCAGCTTCTTTGCCACCTCCCTTCGTAGCTGCAGCTGCAGGGGGTGTGGCTGGGCTGAAGGGTTCATGGCCAGGATGTTCATGTGCTCCGGTGATCCCAGGCGGTTGGAGTGGACCCTAGGGGGTCACAGCAGCTGGTGAAATAAAGCAGCGCTGAGCCTGCTGTAATTGACTCTGGGGACTGAATTGGGGGGGCTGTGGTGTGCAGTGATCACTCAGTGCTTACGGGACTTGAAGGGAGCTACTTTCTTCTGTGTCCGGTTCCACCCGGCTGTGCATAACAGGAGTGTCACCACGCCCCACCCAAACTCTCTGTTTGGGAGGCTCAGTCCCCAATACCACAAAGGGCAACATTGTACCTGCTCCTTCATCAGTTGCATGAGCACTAGCCCTATGTACCCCGCTGCATGCTGGGAGCGGTGGCTAGGCCAGCAAGAGCTCGGCGAGCCTGCCACAGCCTTGGCCAAGAGACGCATCTTTTAGCTCATGCAGGAGCAGCTCGTGCATTTAGCTCCAGAGGTCCCAGGTTTGATCCCTGCTGCCGACGCCCCTGGGTGGGTCGGCGTTACACCCCACCCGTCTGCAGGGACCCCTTCTGCAGTGCCAGCAGGGCATTCGGCCTTCACGCGCAACCTTGGTCTCTTTGCTGAGACTGCCAGCCAGGATCCGGTTCGGGCCAAAGGCAGAGGTGATGTCTGTGAAGTGGTTTCCTGCCCTCCAGAAACTGGACTTAGACTCCTAGTGCCACCAGTGAAAATGCAAGGTGCTAAGAATGCCATTTGCTGTTTATAAAGTGAGTCCCTCACCTGGAATCTAGATTCTCCCCCAGTTCTTGCCTGGAGTTTTGCAGAGCCGATTCCCAGCGGCGATCGCCTCTGAGCTCCTAGGTTAGCCTGCTCGTCCTTCCAAGCTGTCTGCGGGAAAGAGAGGGGAAGAGGAAGCCTTTAGTCACGTCAGCACATCACGGGTCACGCAGCCAGTGTGAGGCTCAGGTATGTTTGAGGCTTGGAGCAGAGTCTGACGCTTGCAGCTGTTCTGTGCTGCGGCTCTACCAGCTCCAACTGTGATCTTGTTGGATTTCGCATCCTACGGAGGGGTGGGAGAGGTCAGTATTTGGATAGACGTTGGGTGTTGGGTTGATGCTGATGACTCGATAGCAGGTCTTCCTTCTGAGTCACACGTAACCAACGCCCCAGCCCAGGGTCGGGGGCCCTGCGCTACTTTGTGAGGGACATGGTGTCAATACCCGGCCCTCCCCAGATTCCACATTCTGCCTGAGTTCCCCCTCCAGTTTCAGATCCAGCTGGTATTCTCCTCTGCTTCCTGTCCTAAAATAGTTGTGTGGGGTTGCTGAGCCCCTCCCCTGAAGTGCATTTCAGTGCTGGGTGAAGTGATTAGACATAGATATTATCATAGCCAGATGGTCCATCCTGCCTCCAGTGAAGTCACCTGGTGTTTTGCCTTTGATTTCCACGGGAGCGGGGCGGGTCCCTGACATTCTCGGCGTGGCACTGGCTGGGTTCAGGTTGGGAGGATTTGGGATTCCCCAGGTGTGACCTGGTGCCATTGTTCTGTGTTTGTACAGCCCCTAGCACGATGAGGTCCTGGGATATATAATACATATAATAAATACTAAGGATTTTGTTGCTCCTGGAGTTTTAGAGCAGGAAGTTGCCTGGAGAGAGCCAGGAAGACAGACAGGTCTAATTCACTCAAAGGCCCTTTTACGCCATCCTGGCACTGGGAAGGGGCCTTCCATTGGGCGTCGACGAGAATCAGACCCACAGTGGCTAGGGCTTCTTAGAGTGAGATCCCGGCTCCCTGGAGTTGATGAATAAAAGCATTTCACTGCAACATGCCTCCTGGGGAGCACTGTGTCAGGGTCCCATCAATACCCTTCCCACCCCCAAGAATCCAGCTACCGGGGCCATCCCCACTGCAGTGCCACCCTCCCACGGGTGACCCCCTGACACCACACTGGCTTGCATTGCAAACCTCGTGGCATGCTCCAGCAGGAGCGCCGGCGTTCCCTGAGCTTACTGATCGAGCCGCTGGCGTTGGCTTCTCCCTGCCCCGGCAGACGCTGGAGTGCGGGCTCAGGGGGGACCCGCGGCTGTGGGTGAAAGCTGGCCTTGTGGGCTCTTTTGTGTCGTGTGACCTTCTCCTGCTTTGTGTCCCCGAACAAAAGCGCTTTAGTAGCCGCTGCGGTGACTGGAGACCGGGCAGAGGGGGAGTTAAACAGAGCCGAGTGGAGAACGGGGTGAATGAACGTGGCTGGAGGGCTGGAAAAAATAGACTCCTGCCTTCAGGGCACAGTAATTACTCATCAAAGGCGAGCGGGGAGCTCCTTTGTGTGCTGGGAACGCTCCCTGCCTCCCCCGCCCGTGCAACGAGGAGAGGCCGCTGCCGTCCACAAAAATAGCGACGCACAGAACGGGCCCCGTGGCATGAGGTTTGGATATGCCCATGTCCCCATCGTGCTCAAAGCGCCAAGGGCGCTGAGCTGAACTGGCTGAGTTTGGGGGGGGGGTTGGGGGAGGAGGGGTTACCGCTCTGGCTCCATGCATATTCACGTCAGCGTAGAAGGAGCGTGCCGTGGTTGTGTGAGTGTCGAGCATGTGTGTGTCTGCCCGCAGTGGGCCGAATCCCAAGCAGCTGTCAGTCACCGTGGCTCCATTGGCTTCATCTGGACGGCTCTGGCCCCATGTGGGTTGCACGGGTGTGCACGCTTTGTAGGTGTGCGTGGCGGCATCTGGTTCGGGGGCGCACATCAAATGGACCTCATTCTGTTTCCGCTGATGTCAACGGCGAAATTCCCAGGTGGAACCAGGCTCGCGCTCTGTGTGCGCCTGCCCCCACGCACGCTGTGTGCACGCGCCCGTGCATTCCTGTGTGTGCACAATGGAGCTGCGTGTACACGCTGAGTTAGGCAACAAACACAGCCATGCAGCCAACGGAAAGCCCCTGGTGTACAGCTGCTGGCTCTGACGCATGGGCCAGCACCAGCCGGTCACGGGGACGTTTGGCATCTGCATCCCCAGTTTTACGCCGGCGTAACTCCATTGGCGGGAGCAGTGTTCCTCCAGCTTTTTACACCCCTGTACGTCATAGCCGAGTCAGGCTCTGCGGGAGTGGAAGAGAGAGAGGTGAGGACTTTGCTCGCTCTTACTCACTTTTCATTGCAGGGTTGGCCCTGGTTTTGTCTGGTGCACTTGCACGGGTGTCGCCGCGGCCGGGCAGCCCTGCGCACAACGGAGGATCATTGGTCGGGCGAGCCGGGCCAACAGCTGGCGTTATTTACAAACAGCCAGAGAGTCCGTGTATGGCCCCAAACCAGCGAAGAACAGCTGGGCCTGACGTACTGGCTGCCAGCTCCTCCTCCGTAACCTGCAGCATCCAGGGAAAGCAAAGCAGATGTGGAGGCTCTGAACTGCAGGGGGTCCTGCGAGTCTGAAAGCACAATGTAATAAGGATCCCCTCGGCATCCATCCCGAGCTCCAAGAGCAGGTTCACGACAGATCCCGTTTCCGGCCACACATCTATTTCTGTTTCTTTTACGAAAACACGCACGCACGCCCCAGAAACCCCCGCAAAGTCCCTGGCGGAGCCCAGCTGCATGGAGCAGATGTTTGGGAAATGCGTCCTTGTATCTGGCAGCCCTGCTCCCGAGCTCACAAAAGGATCTTTTCTGCCTCGACTGCGCTGGGAAGCGGAAATGTCGGCAGAATGAGAAGAGGACACAAAGGTGTTTATAGGCGCGCTGGATCGTTGGGGGTCTCTCATCCACCAGGTTGGAGAGAGCAAGGCCCTTGCACAAGGGATTGAAATTCCTTCTAGGTTTCCAACAATCCATCCATTGGGGAAACTGAGTCATGGAGCCAGCCAGAGGTGCTGGGAGTGGGGGCTGCAGCGCAGTGCGAGTCTGTTCTCATGAACATGAAAAGATTGGCCATGGGGAGCTCGTGATCAGCTTGCTGAAGGGCACGGGGGTGGGGGGATCCTGAAACGACTTTACAGCCACGTAGGGCTGGTCTTGTCCAGATCAAATAATGTAAGGGGGAAAGGGCCATGGGGCTAAACCAAGATCACCCGGCTCGGAACTCTGCAGGCCTTGTTCTGATCTCATCCGGGTGTCAATCATTGACGTCAGTGGCGGGTCGCCAGCGGACCCGAGCGAAATCAGAGCATTGCTATCTGCTTAGAAACCCCCCCAGGAATTGATAATTGTGGGCTTTCCCATGGTGCCAGCTATGGTCCCAGAACAGCTGGGATACCCAGGCTCCTTGAACAATGGGATAGAATACAGGGAATTTCTACCTAGCGATTTCCCCAACAATAGTCACCCATATCCAGGAGATTTCTATTCACCCATCTATCCTAGGCAGGAACAGAACCACCAGACGCCCAACTCATTCTTGGTGTAACTTCATACAGCTGAGTGCCATTTCCCCAGGGATGCATTTGGCCCCAGGAGGTTTCTATCCAATTGTGTCAAATCCAATATCAACATCCCTTATTGGCGAGAAAGCCAAGGCAATAAACACCAGGAGAGATGCACCCTTTCATGGTGCAAGATTCATACAGGGTGGAATTCAGCCAGTAAGTCGACCTCTTCGCTGGGGCGAATTTCAGACCCGAGCGTGGATGTGCTTGTTGATTCGTGTTGCGCAATTTCACCCCCTTTCCAGCTCCCTACGAACTGACGTTTCTTGTTCATGCAGAAATGGCTGTCGTCTCATGGAAACCTGGAGTTTTCATACTTTTTTTTTTTTCCCACGCAAAGCCAGCGCTGGCCGGGAATGGGCCTGGGGCGTGTGCAAAACTCACGGAGCCAGGCAAAAATGTTTGCCAGATTGTCCCATTTTTGGAGCCACATACAAGGGATGGAATGTGACCTCCTCTGTCATTTGTGTTTATACCCACACGTGTCCATCCCCATTAAACTCGATCCCTAGGAAATTTGAACAGGCTCAACAGAGAGAGAGAAGAAGTCAACAATATGTGTGCGAACGTGCGTATACACACCTTTTCCGACCCCTAAGAATGGGGAGAGAAGAGACCTTCCAATTTCTCAGGAAAAGAGCATTAGGGACAGTGATAGACTATATGGGGCTAAGGGGCCAAATCTCATCTAGCGTAGAGCACCATAGCTGATTTGGATGGAGCTATGGCATTTGACACCAGCTAAAAGATCTGGCCCATGCGAGACACTCAGACAGCATGGCAATGTGTTTAGGATGGAGGGGATGGATAGATTAGCCAGCAAACACATGGAATAAACCCATTGTGCTGTTTACATTGTAAGCACGTTGGGCTTGAACAGTATTTGTACAGCACCTAGCGCATGGGGGCCCCATTCTTGGTTGGCCCGTCGGCACTGCCGTAATTAACAGGTTGAATAATAATTAATACTTCGCTATTTCTCCCATAATATCCCAGTCCCAACCAGTGACACAACATACGCAGGAACAGATCCCTGTAGATTTCTGTTCTGCTCTTTGTTCCTCTTTCTACCCAATACCCCTGCACCAACCAGGGGTAAAACGGGGCAATAACTCCCAGGAGGAGATTTCTTCCTGGCCGTTTCTCACCCAACATCCTTATCCTAGCAGGCGGAAGCATCTCACAGGCTACGTGCCGTTGGATTTGGACCCATCTCTAATCAAACCGACCCTTATCCCGCATGATATTGCCTGATGTCCCGGCCAGAGGAGGAGGGGTGGCATTTTACCGGCTGACGTGGTCAGAGCCTGATGCTGTGGTGAGGAAGCGAGAGATGAGTTGCCACCGATCCGTCATGTTGCAATCAGCTCCCGCGTGACGTGAACGCCTTGACATTTCCGGCAGACTCCTCCAACTGCCGTTCCCTTTCACTGGCTGGTGCGGTGATTGTTGGGAGCAGCGTGGGAGCCGTCACCCTCTCTTTCTGTCTCGCTCTTTCTCTCTCCTGGGTCACGATCCGGTGACACACTCCAGAGAGAGCATGGAGGCTGTTGTGTTTTCTCCGCCGGCTGGGACGCAGGAAAATGGGCCTATTGTCCGGGGAATATCTCCAGGGTGATTCAGCCAGGACTGACGCCTGCTTGACAAGCTGACCCATTGCTTTGTGACCTGGTGCGGCGGGGAGAAGCCCAAACAACTCCCATCGCTCAGCGCCTCCCCTCTAACTGGGGGTCGCCGTCTTCGGTTGCAGGTGAATGTCAGGTCAGCGCTCCAGCTTTCCATGGGAGGGGGCCGTGTGGCTCTGTGGGTTTGCTAGGGAGAGTTGAAATCTGCCCTCTGGAAGTCGGGGGGCCAGAATCAGAACACTTGGAGTGAAAGGCACCCTGGTGCAGAGTTCAAATGCAATGCCTTGGCTCTATTTAAGCCCTGTTTTGAGGCTGCGTTGGTTTAAGGACTCATATAATTCATTGTAGAGAGGAAGGCTGGCCTAGTGGTTAGAGTGCCAGCCTGAGATTGGGGAGTCCTAGGTTTAATTCTCTGTTCCACCGCAGGTTTCCTGTGAGACCTCCGGCAAGTCACTTAGCCCCAGGTCCCCAAAGGTATCTAGCTCCTTAACTCCCACTGAAATTGTGTGTTTTGTGGTGAGGAAGATGACTCCCCCCGTCATCCACCCCCCACACCAGCCAAGCAAGGGTTAAAGAACTTTTGTGGTCACAATCAACGCCAACCTGTTGCACCTGAAAGGCTGGTCAGGCCTGGGTGTGGGAGGAAGTCAGTGCAGTTCGGGGGACCCTTGGAAGCAGGCAGAGCATGGCTCCCAGGCTGAGGCCCTGTGGTACTAACTAGTGGGTGGCTTGAGACTGCCGCCCGCCTGAACCCTCTGAGGAAGAGGACTGGCCTGTCTGTTTTGCTGATGAAGCCCTGGCCTTTAGCCACACAGAAGAGCGGGAGCCGAGACTGCCTGCAGGGTCCGAAAGACTGCTGCCTTCTCCCTGATACCAGGAAGAGGGCCCGACTTCCTGAGGTCTGTGGAAGTATTTTCATTTTCTTTGGACTGGCTTATGCCCCCTGAAAGGGGGTGGACTTGCCAAGAGCGACAGCTATAGTCCAAGACTGGGCCAAAGTTGCTGCACCACGAAAATGATGTATGAGATAAGCGAGCTGCCTGCCCTCACCCCAAGGGGGCGACATTGAGACAACCGTTCTCTCTCGCGCGCGTGCACACACACAGGGGAAGGAATACTCCTGCATTTGCAAGGAGAGGGAGCGAATGAGCCAACAGGACTTTTCCATCTTTAAATTCCACGGGCCCGATTCTCCTCTCACTTACCCTGGGTTTACAACAGTGCAAGCCCATTGTTCGCAGTGGAATTACTACTGATTTACCCGCCTTTGGGTGCCCATGAACCTGGGTCAATGTCAATTTAGCTTATAGGATGACTGCCAGCTCCCGGCTTTGCAGATGTTCCCCGGGACCTGCTTTGGGGTTTTGGCGCACACCGTATAAAGTTACAGAATGGGCCCTACATTTGTTTGAGCTGCTGAGTGTCTGTGTTGCTCAAGCAAATTCCCCGGCCAATTGGTAATTAGCCATTACCGCGCGATTAATGAGCTGCTAATTGATGTTTGTCTCCCGGTGATATTTGGAAGGTTATGACGACACACGCTAAACCCCGCATTAAACATTCAACTTCTGTGCACCCTCCTGCCCTATTTGCAAATTTTCTTTCTCCCTCTCTTTGCCGTTTCTCCTCCTCGTTCCTTTCCCATTCTCAGGAGCTCTTGTAAACGCAGCACTGGATTTCTCAGTGGATCGGGAGTGGCAGCAGGGAAGCTTTCTGCTCTAGGCAGGACTTACTTTGTGCCAGGGATGACCCCGGCACCTCTAGGCTTGGCAGTTCATAGCCCCGGCACCTCTGGCCACATCAGTTATTAAAGTAAAAAAATTGCTTGAGCACCGGCGCCTGTTTTATTACGAACTAAGCACTGGCTTTAGGTCATCAGCCCAGCCAGCCCAGGGGCCTACTCCAGATTTCAGTGGGAGCCCAGGTCAGTAGCGACCCCCTTGTTTGCCCAAACAGCCTGACAGCCGTTTGGTAGCCAATGTGAAATGAGTACCTGGTTCCTAGTGAACTGGTGTCCATGTAAACCCCACCCACCCCTTTTACACCCACAAGGGGCAGGGTAACATTGAGCTAAACCCTGAGTAAAGGACTTCAAGATTTACTCCGGCAGCTGCCACACAGGACTGGGGTCTCCCTAGCAGTAGCCAAAGATGCCCCGGATTGTAGCATCCACTGATCTTGAACGACCCATTTTATCAGCGCTGGGACTTGTGGGTTGGGTTTCCTTGTTTAACAAGGTTGTGGGGCAGCATCTCAGCAGCTTCGGGAGCTATCCGAACCTTTCACGCCTTCATTTCCCTTTCCAGTTGGGGGAGCTGAAATAGTTGCTCACTTCAGCAAGAGAGCAAATAGCCCCACTGAGCTGCAGAATCATTTGCTGCAAACCTGTCAGCCAGCTTTGTGGGTCCCCCCCCCCATTTACTTCATCCATATCTAGGGTGACCAGATGTCCCGATTTTATAGGAACCGTCCTGATATTTGGGGATTTTTCTTATATAGGTGCCTATTACCCCCCACGCTCTGTCCCGATTTTTCATATTTGCTATCTGGTCCCCCTATCCGTACCAAACCAAACACGCTTTCTGGTCATCTGTTCATTGGCACCAAGCACAGCCCTGCGCTTTTCCAAGGAGGAGCCTGTTATCAGAAGGAGCCGGCCAAGGGCTAGACAAATCTTAGAGTGATTTTAATCTCCATCACCGAAGGAAGAAGTTATTTTGGTTTTTGATGACAGCAAGCCCTCCTTTTTTCACCCCCTCTCCAGTAGAACATTAAGCCTTTGAGAAAACCCCAAACCAAAAGAATATCTGTGTGCCCTTCCCCAAGTGCTGACAATGGGATTTCAGACAGATGAGGGCTTGTAGAGCGAGCGGACACATGCCGAACCGCCGCTTTGAATCAGGACTCTGTGTGGCAATCTGGTTTATTTCAGAAGAGACATTCCTAGATGGGACAAAACCTCAACTGGACTAAGCCCCGGCCTCGCACTCAAGAAGTGGCCCATTGTGTTTGAGCTGGGAGGCCAGGGCTGTCCAGACTTTTCTATCTATGGCTGGAGCAGCAAGCCCCTCGAACAAAAGGCCCCCTTTTTCCCACCATCCCAAATTCATCTCTTTGGGACAATGCTGCCCAGAGTCCACCCCAGGAAAAATTTATGGCATGAAATTTGCAAACTCTGGAGAATTTGAACGCTTGTTGCCAAGTGACCCTGGAGATGTATTTCCCTGTCACTCAGCTATAAAGACAGTCATTGATCTCTGACCATCTTGCCTAGTGCATCCCGCTCGTCACCAAAACGCCAGCCTCAGCTGGGTGATAACGCTCAAAAATGCTGCTTCAGAACCAGAGCATTCAAGCAGTGGGAAGACCCTTGTGTCCTGATACAAGGAGCAATGGTGCTCCAGAAGTGCCAGTTTTTTCAGGTTAATACAGAGCCTGAATTGCTCTGGATATAGGCCCGTTGCACGATAAATAATAATAATATATGCTGATATACTTATCTCAGAGAGCTGGAAGGGACCTTGAAAGGTCATTGAGTCCAGTCCCCTGCCTTTACTACAAGGACCAAGTACTGTCCCTGACTGTTGTGCCCCCCTGCCTGATCCCTAAATGGCCCCCTCAAGGATTGAACTCACAACTCTGGTTTTAGCAGGCCAATGCTCAAACCACTGAGCTATCCCTCCCCCTTGATGCCCCTTGACTGTAGACTGCCCTGCCCACATAGGAATCTGGTTCCCATCTCCTGTCATTTAGAGGTGGGCTTATCCTTGTGCTGGGATACAGCAGCGTAGAGGAGCGTCCCCTGGGTGGTGGATGGGGGCAAACTGAAGGGTCACCCTGAATATTACGCAGTAAAGTGCCAGGAACCAACTGTATGGGGGAGAAGGGAAACTCTGCTTTCAAACAAAGGCAGACGGCTCACTTTGTGTCTTTAGGCAAGCCTGTCTAGGAGAAGGAATCGGAGCAGTCCAGCCTTGTTAGCCTTGGAAGGTAAGTGGACTAGAGCGGAACCGCTGATACCTCTTCCTAGCAGGCTCTGACTTGGCATTCCCATGAGCTGCACAGGGTGGATTGGCCTAACAAGTCATTACATTCAAAACTTACTTGCTATAGAAACAGTGCAACAAGCCAGAGTCAGGGTGACGCTGTACTGCTCCCTTTGTCCATAAGCATGCTGTGAGATGAGAAGATTATGCCCTGAAACAGGGGATTTCTATCCCTACTTCTTTTCTCCTCTCGACTGTACCTGTGGATGGTCTTGTCACCTACATTAATTCTGCAACAATCTTACTAAGCTCTTGATCTTATCTAGTGGCAAGGAGTTCCACAGGTGAATCACACGTTTGTGTATAACAAGCATGGCTTTTCATTAGTATTCATGTTGACGGCTGTCAATTTCACGGAATGTCCCTCAGCCAAGGCTCCGCCCGTTGCCTGCCCCTGGCTGCTTATTCCCTATTTTCTGGGACCAGAAGAGGAGCCGTGGCCCGGTGGTGAGTGCTGTGTCCTAGGGCGTTGCCACTCAAGAGTCGCCGTCTGGCCCTAAATACATAGCGGTGCTCAGGTGCGTTACGTGGCTACTTGAATGGCACTTTGAGCATTACAATACAGGCTTTAGAAAATCCTACTAGAGGGATTGATCTTTCCATGCTGATGCAAACTCATCTCCCCTGTTAACTAATGCTACTGCTGGGCCCACCTCCCTTACTGAGGTCAGAATGCTTTAGAACCTGTCCCCACATGGAGCCAATCCTATACAGCATTCAGTGGTCTGTTACGGCCCAGTTGCCCCATCCTGAAATCCTTCCTCAGGCCAGATCTCCCCTTGAAAGCAATAGAAATGTTGTCTGAGTATGCATTTTAGGTTTGGGCCTTGGAGCCTTAAGGCACCACCAAATCCTGCAGGGACGTAGCTCCTAGGTTCTGGGGCATCACGACAGGGTTAGGTTCTAGGGTACGGCAGTGGGGTTATAGAATGTGCCTGTGGGGACAGGGGTTAGGTTCTAGAGCACTGCTGTGGGTTAGATTCTTGCATAGGCGCTGACTCCGTGGGTGCTCTGGGGCTGGAGCGGAGCACCCAGGGGAAAAAAACAGTGGGTGCTCAGCACCCGCCGGTGGCTCTGCCGATCAGCTCCTCCCCCTGCATCCTAGCACCTCCTGACCACCGCGGCTCAGCTGTTCAGCGACGTACAGGAGGCACAAGGGAGGAGGGGGCGGAGCGAGGGCGGGGGCGGGAGTGAAGCAGGGGTGGGAAGAGGTGGGGTGGGAGTGGGACCTTTCGGGAAGGGGTGCAGTGGGGGCAGGGCCAGGGGTGGAGCAGGGTTCAAGCACCCCCAGAAAATTAGAAAGTCGGCACCTATGGTTTCTAGAATATTATGATGTGGGTTAGGTTCTCAAGCATTACTATGGGTTAGGCTTGATCGCATTATTACAGGACATGTTCTAGAGCATGACTAAGAGGGTTATAGTCTAGAACATTATAATGGCAATAGATTCTAGAGCATTAGTATCTTCCACCGTGGATCTGACCCCAAATCCTGCTACAGGAGCGACCAGGTCAGAAAGTGGCGATATTACAACAGCTAGCGTCTCTTGCTGTCAGATGAGCCGCAGAGAAGGCAGTGTGCTAACAGGGACCGAAAGGAGGACTCCTTCCTCGAATGGCAAAGAGAAGCAGGGTTCAACCTGCTGCCATCCCAGAATCCCCCATTCCCCAGACCGGAGCTGGCAACAGCTTTGTTTTCAGTGTTTGTGGCTGGAGGATAAATATAGTTCAGTTGCGGGAGGTTTGAACGGCTGCTATTCGGGGTCATCCGACAAGCTGTCAGCCTGTAATTAAAACGAATGTTCAAACAGCCTCTTACAACACAGAACAGAACAGTGTCCGCAAGGGAAGTTACGCAGACACGCGTAGGCAGGAGAGCCGGCATAGGCATTAACACTGCCGTGCATGAACAAGCGCACGGCCCAGTGCCACCGGGTCTGTTTCTGGGTGCACGTGGCATGGACTTACACCCGTGCAGTGACAACAAAATTTACGTGGCACCTTCTGTAGGTCAAAGGGTTTTGTGACTCTCAATGAATATAGCTTGGGAGATTGGTTTGATTATCCCCATTTTAGAGAGGGACAAACAGAGGTGAAGTGGCCTCCTTAAGGTCACACAAGAAGCTTGTGGTAGAGGAGGGATTAGAACCCAGGTCTCCCACACCCTAGTGATGGATTGTGTTCTCCTAATTCAATGCTCCACTGATGCGTTAATGCAAGTACCAAGGGAGAGTTACTTCAAACAGGCACAACAGGGCCTGCTTCAGCTTCTGCCCTTCCTTTTTAGCCCATATATGGGGCAGTGTGCCAGGTGCAGATTGGTGTCACAGGGGTCTGGGCCGTGCCACGGCCAGCACAGGAGGGACTATTGTCCATTAGAGCAATGCCACGTACCCTGTGTGTGTGTAGCTGTCAGTGCTGTTTGGTATTTTCAGTGAGGTTTTGAACCGTCCTTTTACCGTTGCCTTTTGGGCAATTTTATGCACTGCAGCCTGTGCTCTTCCGGGGACGCCAGCAGAGTGGCGATTTCCCCCATCGGAAAGGTGGCGACATTCCAACCTCAGCTGCATCAGTGGAGTTTTGACTTTTGACGTTTGCTCACCAATGGGCTCGTGTCTTCTGGGAGACGGAAGCACCCAGATCGTTCTGAAAATGTGGGCTGCTGCTTTGGGATAACGAATTCGTAATGCAATGCCTGAAACTTGGGGTTTCAAAGGAACCTACGGGAATGAGGCACGGGGTGCCATTGACTTTCGATGAGATCTGAGCATCCCCGTTGTGTCTTGTTCTTTAACCCCTAGACTATGTTCCCTCTCGAAAGCCCTGATCGAAAGCTTATTATTAAAAGACTCCTTTTGACTTGGGCTCATTAGTATTATTTGTGTTACAGGAGCACCTAAAGGCCTGGCTTGAGATCAGGGGCCCCATTGTGAAGGGTCGTGTACATACACCGGTCTGTCTAAGTGGTCATCAGAGGTACCAGAGCTGTCTAAAAATAGCTGTGAAAGCCACCTGAGTCCAAATCCAGCCGGGATACGTACTTGGGTAACTAGCCTGTGTGCCATTGCAGCTTCACTGCCATTTTTAGCTAGCCAGCATACCCAAAGCCAGCTGGGCCATGTCTACATGTGCTGCAATGACACCTTCCCAGTGCCGTGTAGACACAACCCACAGCGTAGGAGACAGCTCCTGTCCTGAACAGACAATGGGGAAGAGGGGCGGGTGACTTGCCCAACGTCGCAGACAGAACCAGAAATCAAACTCAGGAGTCCGGACTTTGAGGCTAATGCCCTGCCCACTTGGCCCACGCCACCTTTCCGGATCAAGCCCTCCATAGGGACACTCAGACTTTTTACAGTCTCTTTCCTGGCTCCCCCGAAGGCTGCTTCCCCTTTCTAGCTCTGCTCCATAGGAGACCAAGCATGAATTTCCTGTCTGAGAAGAGCGCTGCAGGTTGCCCTCTATACCAGCTGTCTCTGGCTCTCATCCTCCCCCATGTTATCATTGCAGCCTTAATCCGTCCCCTCTCCGACTAATTGCTTTTTTACCAGGAGTTAACGAGTGGTTGGTTATTTAACAGCCAGAGGTAGGGCAATTAACGAGTGACCCCACTGGTTGTTAACTGCAGCAATGACTAATTTCCAGGGCCTGCAGACACAGCGAAGCCCTGGTTTATAACAGCAATAACATATTGTGTGTTTTAGAAAATTAATAGCCGCACAAGCTCTGGAGGAGGTGTTTTCCCCGCACCAGCAAGCAAATGTTTAAATGACTGTCTGACATACATAGTAAAAAGCTGCTTTTCTCCTCCACTGGAGGGGCAGAGTTCTGGGCTGGGAGTTATTCATTATGTTACAGCCCTCTCTTTGGCTTTGAGACTGGAATGTCCCAAGCACAGCCATGCTGGCAGTTGGCCAAGAGCTTAACCGCTGTGACTACTCTGTGTAGTAGGCGTGATGTAGTCCAGTGGTTAGAACAACTGTGACAGTCTGTACCTCTATGTTCACTCCTTTTACAAGGCTATGATCAATTTTGTACAGAAATATGCCTTGTGAGGTGTCATTTGAAAACTCATAATTTGCTGATCATCATTGTCCTGGTAAAATACGTGTGGCAGCATTTCATGTAAAGTTATAAGAGTCGTCTGTATGATATTACTAAGGCCATGTCTACACTTACAAGCTTACAGCGGCACAGCTGTACCAATACATGGCTACACAAGAGCTCTTACAATGCCACAGCTCTCCCGTTGACAAAATAAAATGAGCTCGACAAGTGGCGGTAGAGCATCTCCTGCTGACATAGCATTGTGCACATGAGCGCTTATGCCAGCAAAACTTATGTCGCTCAAGGGTGTGTTTTTTCACACCCTTACGCGATAAAAGTTTTGCTGATATAAGTGCTAGTGTAGACATGGCCCAAGACATGTTTCAAGTCTGGGGGGGAGCAGCCACAAACCAGTTCCCCAGAGACAAAAGGCTAGCCAGCGCCTCAGCCAGGTGTCAACAAAATCAAATGGACCATCACCTGGTTAAGTGGCCATTCTTTGGCAGGAAAAAGGATGTGGGTGAAAATCTACATCGTGAGAAAGGAAGAGCTGGGGGTTCCCGTCCACACAGACTTTCTGTCTCCTGAACCTCAGCTGGGGATGATTCTCAAAGGAAAGAAAGAACTGTAAGAGGAGAGAGGAGATGCCCCAAATGATTCCTTCCTTTCTCTCTAAGCGCACATCCACAACACCTGAAGAACAAAGGAAAGAGTTTTGCGCTGGGGGAGGGATCCTGACTGAAAGACATTCAGCCGGGAAGACTGATGGAACATGTGCTTTGAAGTCACTTCGCTTGTTAAGCTAGGCATTAGTTATGTTTTACTTTTATTTTCTTGTAACTAATTCTGACTTTTATGCCTCATTACTTGCAGTCTCTTCAAATCTATCTTCCCGTAGTTAATTAATGTGTTTTGTTGTTTTATCTAAACCAGCATGGTGGGGTTGAAGTGTTTGGGAAACTCCATTTGGGATAACAAGATTTGTGCATACCATTTGCTAAATGACTGACTTTATATAGGTGTGTGTTGTGCAGGCGGGTGCTGCGTAGTACAAGATGCACATTTCTGGGGGAAAGTCTGGGACTGGGAGTTTGCTGGTGTTGGTCTGCACTGTAATTCATGGGTGGCTGATTAGAGCACTCAGACATTATAGCTGGGAGTGATTTACATGCTGGAGGCTGTATGTGAGCAGACCAGGAGTAGTTGCTCTCACAGCAAAGCAGTGTAAAAGGCACCCCAGGTTGGAAAATTAAGGGGACACAACTGTTCATCAGTCCAGATTGTACCCTGGGTAATGTCACAACAGCCCCAGGAAGGATGTGTTACCCTGGGACTTAGAAGCAAGGGTTCCCTTCCTTGCTCTGCTACAGACGTCCTGTGAGATGTTGGGCAAGTCATTCAGGGCCAGAATTTTATAGGTGTCTAGGTGCCCAATGGGATTTTCTAAAGGTCTTATTTGAAAATAGCCCTTTTGACATTCCCATGAGGTGCCCATAAATACCTTTAAAAATGTGGCCCTTCGTCTCTTTGTGCCTCAGTTCACCATCTGTAAAAGAGCACTGCCATATCTCATCGGGATGTTGTAACAATAAATACAATAAAGATGGTGCGGTGTTCATATTCTACAGTAATGTAAGTATCTAGGTAGGTAGAAAAGGGACATGGGAAGCAAGATAGCTGGGCTTTATCTTAGACTACTCCGCCCTCAGTCTAAGATAATTTGGAGAAGTCACATTGTGTGTCTCAATTTCCCTAGCTGTAAACGGGGTAAATTCTTTGTAGTAGGAGCCATCTTTTCAATTCTTTGTGTGTACAGTGCCTAGCAAATGGCTCTTGGTTGGTGGTCTTCTCTTGGTCCTACCGGAAGACAGATAATAAATATTATTACAGGGAGTGGTGACACATCAGGCCAGATTTTCATAAGAGCTCAGCATTTGAAAATCTGGTTTAACTTGTAGGTTCAGAACTGTCTTCTAGTGTCTCCAAAGCACTTTAAGATCTTTGGATGAGAGCTGCTATAGACATTATTACACGTACATCACACGTAGTCATGGTATTTCTTTATATCAGTTGTTATTTGTTAAACACCAGCGGGCTTGGAACTGTGTGAGGGCCAAATGAGGATGCAGTCCCCGCCCGGAGGCATTTTCAACCTGCCGTTTTCTACTTGCATCTTCCTTGAGAGAGGAATAGAAATTGCTTTTTTGGCAGAGTTCACTAGCAATAAAACCCTGCAGCTGCTCGGCTTTTGTCATCATCCAACAGTTAGCAAGTAAATAAATAATACCAGGAGTTGCTAATATGGCCTCTTGTGACAGGAGGAGGAAGATTTTCAAAAGTGCCGAGGAGTTTAAGTCCAATTTTCAAAAGCGACTTAGGACCAGATTTTCAAAGATCTTTAGCTGCCAAACAATGCAAATGGGTGGCTAGTAGGATTTTCAAATGCTCCTAAGTAGCTTAGGTGCCTAACTCCCTTGAAATCAATGAAGGTCACTGAATAACGTACACAGTAAAGAGGTGAAGACTTAAGTAAAGTTTGCATCCATCCCATCTCTCTTTCTGCTGATCTCGCGTTCACACACCCTCTTCCCCTCTTTCTCCCGTCCTTGTGTATATCCCCCTTTCTCCCTCTCCTCTCTACATTTATCCCTTCCCCCTCTCAAGTATGTGTGTAGAGCACCTAGCGTAATTGTTCTTGACTTATGGTCTCTAGATGCTCTCAGAATACAAATAATAAATAATAATTATTAAAGCAAATAATTATATCATAATTATAACTAAGTTATTAATTATTATAGTAATAAAATTATTAAAGTAATAAAGGCTTGTGTCACTGGAACTGAAGTCAATGGGACGTAGGCTCCTCAGTCACTTAAAACTTTTTGAAAATTTTACCTGAGATCTTTATAAAGTAAAGAATTATGCCTCACAACACCCCCGTGAAGGAGGTAAGGGATACATAGAGAACAGTGTGCCCACCTCTGGGGTGGAACGTGGCAGCGAACAACAGTTCAGGACAAGAAGTGAAGAAGAATTCCCAGGCTACCTCCTGCTCTCCGTTGCACCAGTATAAATCCGGCGCAACTCCATTGAAGTCGCTCTGGATTTATATTCGTTTACTAGAGCAGAATGTAGCATTACTCCCCCGGAGTTCATCATGGGTACTGGAGTAGTGAAACTGCAGCAGTGCAGGTTAGCTGCCCGAGTAATTACGCAGGGTTCTGGACAGGCTGTACATGCGTTACCGCAGCTTCGGTACTTTGGGATCCGATCTCTCTAGATTATAGCTGGCTCAGGTATGTCTATATTGCAGTCACTTGGTGATTGAAACTCATGTAGACTGAATGGGAAGAAAGTTGGCCTAGGACTAGTCTACACACTGACACTGATTTAACTAAGTGAGTGAAACCAGTGCAACCCCCCCGTGTGCGGACGCACTAACACTGATTTTAAACTGTGTATATTGGTGTAGCTTGCGCGCACATGAGCTAAACTGCTATAAACAGTTTGAAACCGGTGTAAACGTTTCTACGCTAGGGATTGGCACCAATTTAACTAAATCACTGATTTAATGAACTTGGGTCAAAAACTGTACGGCCCAGCCTCTAGGGGATGAAGCGCTAGACTAAGATTCGAGCGACCTGGGTTTGATTCCTACTTCAGCCACAAGCTTCCACTGTGAGCCTCGGAAAATTATTTCATGTACTTGCTGCCCTCAGCTGTAAGAGAGAGAGAGAGAGAGAGAGAGAGAGATCACTTCCCTGCCTTCCAGGAGCGTTGTGAGGTGCTCCCATGCGGAGGGCTAGCTAAGAAACTAGCATGGAAAGATTTATGCTGGGGATGAATTTGGTCAGGGCATCTGGGCTAACTCCCTGACTTTTACATGCTTCTTGAAAGGGTCCAGGCCTTGATTTTATGTCTCCTCTGAAAGATGGTTAGGCACAGCAATGCTCCAGTACCCTGCCTGGCTTTAACCTCAATGCTGATGTGGAGGGAAGAGCGCCCAGTTGTAGCAAGGAGGCAGTGTCCTTTTAGGATCCTGCAGTTCTCAGGCTGTGCTCTGGGCACCCTGCCTCCGTAGTGGGATAACAGCCTCCTCGCCACCCACACCCACTCTGATGCGCCTGTGTGCACACACGCTACCCTTATACCTGCATCCCACGTGGTTCTGGGGCTGTCGGGTGAAAAAGCAGAGCCCTGTAGGGAGGTGGATCTGGGCCTCGTGTTGCGATAAAGGCCTGGGAAGGAGCCCGCGGCATCTGGCTAACGTTATTCCGGTCTCCCCGCTTTAATGCCACTTCCAGATCCCTATCGCCAGTTAACAAAGTTTCATTCCCCGCAGAAGGGGCCAGCGAGCTGAAATTGGTTGCATTAAAACCCTGTTCCGCTTCAAGGAAGGTCCTAATGGCTGGTAATTGTCTGCTGACAGCAGCAAGAAGGCCCAGGCTGGTGCTGGCAAAGATCGCAGGTGTCTCCCGTCCGAAAGCTCCCACTCTTCTTTCCAGCTTTCTCCACCAGCCCCCCACTTCATTATCTCTCCCACTCCCTTCAACTGCTAATCGCTCCCCCATCCCTCCAGCTGTTTCTCGTTGAGGATCGATTACGGCGCACATCTGGGCCCCTTCGCATTCCCTCACCTCCTCGTGCGGCTTTGGGAACGGGGCGTACTACAGGTGCTGCCTGGCCCAAGGGGTGCGTGTAAGAGTATCCAGAAGACCCTATCTAGCGCTAGAGAGAAACAGAGGTGAGAGAGGGGGAGGAGAGAGAAAAGGGGACCTACACCTAGATGGGAGAAAGAGGGGAAGATTATTTGTGTGAGAGAGAGGGAGAGAAAGAAAGACCCCGACCACACGGCAAGAATGAGCCATTTTGGGTCCCTTCAGTATCTCTCTTATAGAAGCCTAGGTTTGCACGTTGACTTTGTTAGGATCACTTGGTATTAACCTCAATCTGGCACCCCGTCCCCACAAGCCTACAGTCCTTCCGCAATTAACTGCATCAGCAATGCAAACAATCCATGATCCCAGCCTAAGCCATAAAACGCCTGTCCACAGCGCTGTGTTTACCACTGGAGCATCTGCCAGCTTAACCGGCAATGAGCCGCAGGCTAGCTGGATTTTGTATTCACTGCCTTCTCGCTCAATTTGCCCATGAAAGGTCTCTGCCTAGCTCCAGCATGGGGAATATGGGTTCCCAGCTGGTTCGTCCTTTGGGTGAAGCGTCGAAGATGTGCCTTCAGGTAGGTCTACGCTGCAATCAAACACCCGCGGCTGGCCCGAGTCATAGAATATGAGGCTTGGAAGGGACCTCAGGAGGTCATCTAGTCCAGCCCCCTGCTCAAAGCAGGACCAATCCCCGGACAGATTTTTGGCCTAGATTCCTATATGGCCCCCTCAAGGATTGAACTCACAACCCTGGGTTTAACAGGTCAATGCTTACCAGCCGCGGGTGTTTGAGTTCAGGGTAAACCTACCTTTGCAGGGAATCCCTAGCTCTGAGCAAGTGCAAACTTGGGAGAAGTTTGGATCTGGATCAGAAATGGAGCCCAGCATTGGTGAAAACAGATAGTCCCAAACCCGGGAGGAAGAGGATGAATGGGCAAGTCGTTGAGGGAGTCACCGTTCCTCCCTGGCACATCTCAGGTCTGCAACCATTTGATTTGGTTATTCTGGAAAATGTGCGGCCACTCACATAGATTAAGGGCCTGGTTCCCCTCTCACTTCCACAGATGTAACCCAGGAGTCACCCCAGTGATGTCAGGAGGAGCGTCCCTGGGGCCGAGCGGGCGGGAGTGAAGAGTCAGACCCCGGCATTTATGGACACATCGGTTTATTTTTAGGACAAAGCACAAGTGGAGGCCAAGGGCCCAGTTCCCACTGACTTTCTCTGCCCTTTGTGTCTTTGGAGCGTTGCCTCCTTTGTGGTCGGCATACCTCAGAAATGAGCATTTTACCCAGTTTTAGCAAACGATCCGTCACCGATACAAGCTCGTTGCTTTCACATTTTACTGAGGGGCATCGTGGTTCAGGGGCAAGGACACTGGGCTCGGCTTCAGAAGACCTGGGTTCTATTCCTGGAACTGCATTGCTGGGTGACCTTTGGCAAATCACCTTCCCAGCTTTCTGCCTCAGTTTCCCTCACTGTAAAATGGGGATAATGCTACAGACCTCCTTTGTACAGTGCTTTGCAATCTGCTGATATAAGAGCCAGGTATTATTGTGTGTGTGTACAGCACTTAGCAGAATGGGGTCCCAGCCTTGGCTGGGGTCTCTAGCTAGTGCTGTAATGAGAATCAAACTAAACTCCCGGAAAGGGGGTGAGTCTGGACTTTGCACTAGGTGGGGCCTGTGGGTGCAAAGCATGTGGGGAGAGGTGCCTGCTCACAATCTTGCATTACTTCTTAAGATATTTTCCTTTTTCTCTGAAAAGGAAAAAAAATCCCTTATGGAAATTCAGGTTTTTTTTTTAAAAAGTTAATGAATAAATGAACCATCATCATTTGCAATGAACCTCTGACCCTCTGTCATTGGAGGGTACCAAAGTATTTTGGATGCATTTTTTTTCTTTAGTAAATTTAATGCTGGTGAGATGCACTGGGTAGGATAAGGGAGCCCTCTAGCTAACCACAGACCAGATGGAACTTGGCTGTGCAGGGCTCGTCCACTGTCCCCCACTAATCCGTCTCACCCACACCCCCTTATTTTGAGGGACATCACTCATCTGAACCTCAAAGTTCCCTGTGCTGCACACAGATGTGTCTTCCCCCTCACTTTTGCTGTGGCCAGTTACTGACACCAGGAGCGCCGCCAGCTTTTCCGCCACCCCGAAATGCCGCCCCCCAAATCTTAGCGCCCTAG
Source organism: Trachemys scripta elegans (assembly GCF_013100865.1). NCBI lineage: Eukaryota > Metazoa > Chordata > Testudines > Emydidae > Trachemys > Trachemys scripta. Next base: position 10,008,568 of record NC_048320.1, on the reverse strand, counting down.
GCGACCGCCTAATGGGTTGCGCCGGCCCTGACTGACACCAGAATCACACAACTGAGGTGGTGGTTAGAGTTATTTACACTCCAGGAAGGAATCCTGGAGCATCGCAAGTTTCATAGACTCATAGGTTGCAAGGCCAGAAAAGGACTGTGATGATCAGCTAGCCTGTTCTCCTGCATAAGCAGGCGAGAGAATCTCACCCCGTGAGGCCCATGGTTGAGCCAGAGCATCTCATTTAGAAAGACACAAGTAAGAATGTTTGCACGCAGTGTTGTTGTAGCCGTGTTGGTCCCAGGATAGTAGAGAGACAAGGTGAGTGAGGGAATATCTTTTATTGGACCAACTTCTGTTGGTGAGAGAGACGCGCTCTCTCTCTCAAATGCTTGTGCATCATTTTGGACGCTGGTCAGACATTGTAGGCCACATTTGGGCCTTGGCAGGTAGATGATGATGATAGCACCGTACTGGGCTAGGCGCTGTGCAAACAGAATCAAAAGAGCTGACGATCTACGTACCGTCTCAGACAAGAGACCATGGGGTGCTACAGACGGACAGATGGGGGAGCACAGTGAGCCAGGTCAGCATGATGGTCTCCGCTCACTCCGCTGTCTCACCGTTCTCTGTTTTTTTGTAGGCTACCGGCTTTTTCAAGTGGCTTCCGGGTAGAATGTAGCTTTCCCTTGGTATAGCCCTTTCTGGGAATATTCAGAGCATCTCTCTCTCCCCTAGTGTGCATGGCGGGGGGAAGGGCGGGAGAGAGGTATTGTGGGATCTGGATGATAAAAAAAAAAAGCATCTTTCCCTTGCCTGACTCAGATTCTTTTGTCAAGTAAATGAGGGTTTGTTGCTCCATCTGCAATTCCAGCATGGTTTGAAAACCCCAAGCTAATTATTAAAACGGCCTCCGTGAGCACATCAGGCAGCTGGGACCGCAGGAAGAAAACAACCCATTAAAGAGCGCAAATGAACTCGGCGGGCGGGGCTGGGCTGGAATCAATGGCTGTGCGCTGGCGTTCATGTTATATTTATTCCTCGCTGCACTCATGGCTCAGCCCCCTTCGGAGAGGGACTCTAATAGCATTTCCATTTGTCGCCAGAAAGCGTTGGAAGGAACGCAGCCTCTCCCAGGCCGGCCCGCCGGTGGTGAGGCAGGAAGCCGACGCCTTTCCTTGCCAAAAAAGCATTTCCCCAGCTCGTGTCTGTCTGATTTGGTGGGGGAGCCCGGATGGGTTTCTTTGGCCTTCGGTGGCGGCTGCCCGACGGCCCCTGTGCACTGATTGGTCGTGGTTTGCTGTGCGCGGCGTCCATGCCGCGAGAGACACCTCCACCGTGGGCAATGACTAGGCTCCGCAGCCTTTTTGTGGCCATGCTCCACGGAGAGGCCGTGGAGACTGACCTGGTAACGAGATCCCTTGAGGGCCGGGCTGTGCCCTCTGTCCCTGTTCAGTCTCTCAGGATGTTGGTCTGTCACCTTTCACCAGGGCCTCTTTAAACCCTTCCCCCACAAAACCCCCTGAGAGCTCCATCCTGCAAGGGCTTTGGCCCCGATCCGCAAAGAGATTTAGGTGCCTAACTCATTGAAAGCTGTAGGAATTAGGTGCCTGAATTCCATGGAGGAGCTGGGCTTGAGGGCCTTCAACTCGCACGGAAGTCCGTGGGACTTCAGGGCACTCAGCACTTGCAGGATCGGGCTGCATTTGCTCACAGCCAAATTCTAGGGCTCTTACGTCAATTGTGATTTCAGTGGGACGACTCCTGGTCTATGGTGCTATCCAGTGTCGGCAGGGGTATGAGAGTCTGGCTCCAGGTCTGCTAGGCAGAGCAATTCAACATGGACCTGTGTTCAGTCCTCCCTTTAAGTGTCAGTGACCAGTGTGCTTTGGGACAGGGGTCTCTATTGATCGGTGCATATCCAGTCACGGGGACAGGTGTCTGCCTAGGGATTGGTGCGTATCCAGGCATGGGGACAGGCTTCTGCCTGTGGATCGGTGCATATCCAGGCAGAGGGACAGGCGTCTGCCTAGGGATCAGTGCGTATCCGGGCACGGGAACAGGCATCTGCCTAGGGGTCAGTGCGTATCCAGGCACAGGGACAGGCATCTGCCGAGGTATCAGTGTGTATCCAGGCACGGGAACAGGTGTCTGCCTAGGGATCGGTGCATATCCAGTCACGGGGACAGGCTTCTGCCTGTGGATCGGTGTGTATCCAGGCACAGGGACAGGCGTCTGCCTAGGTATCGGTGTGTATCCAGGCATAAGGACAAACATCTGCCTAGGTATCCGTGTGTATCCAGGCACAGGGACAGGCGTCTGCCTAGGGGTCAGTGCGTATCCAGGCACAGGAACAGACGTCTGCCTAGGGATCGGTGTGTATCCAGGCACGGGAACAGGCATCTGCCTAGGGGTCAGTGCGTATCCAGGCACAGGTGTCTGCCTGTGGATCGGTGCGTATCCAGGCACATGGACAAACGTATGTCTAGGGATCGGTGCGTATCCAGGCACGGTGACAGGCGTCTGCACAGTGCTGGGTTTGTATCCAGGCACAGGGACAGTGTGTGTATTGCATGCCTGTGACTTCACGAGCTAGAGTCCTGCTCTTGCCCTGGTTTGCTCAGTTACTTCACACGAGCTATGGGAGAACTTTGCACTCTCCATCTGTGGCCGCGATCCTTTTGGAACAATGGCACTTAAGTCTCCACTTCCCTCACAACTCGCAGCTGGTCTGAATACCCAACCATGCCCCTGTGACCCATCCAGCACTGAGGACTCCATCTCCCTGCCAGGCTTCCATCAAAGATGCTGGCCGTAGGTTTCCTCTCTTTCAGTCCAACGGCCCCATGAAATCCCCCTTGGCTCTTTATGACTAGGAACCCTTCACTTGACTGACAGATGCATAGACAAACCTGACGGCAGGGCTGCTGCCTGGATGGGTGGCTGTTTCCACGGTAATAGCAAGAGGGTCAGAGAGAGGTCTGGGATGTTTTAGTCTTCCTGTAATATCCTTAATTGCCCATTTATTTAGTGCAATTAGTCCCAGGTGCTTGTTCTTGTCTGTGTGACCCCTAGCAAATGCATCTTTAGCCCTGCTGGGCTATTCTGAGCTGCCTTATCGATCAGTTTCCTGCCAAGGTGGCGGAATCTATCCGAGTTCTAATTTAGGCATCATGTGATGTGTTCAGTGCATGTGCTTGTGTGTGCCTAGGCATATACATCTCAAGTGCAAAGCCACCCCTAGGCAGTGAGGCATTGTTACATTTACCCCCTGCAATGTCAGCCAGGCCCTGTCCCACATCCTGTATATTTTACAGTATGTACATTGACACCGGACATTAATGCAACTTTTGCAGATTGTCACGAAATTTTACCAGCCCGGATTCATCATCCAACCATCACTGGCAGGTCTGGGGATAGTGTAGCGATGACTGACGATATTGTATCTGCTGTACCTCGGAAGGACATTGCTCCCTTTAGTCCCAAAATGACCTGCATGCCACAATAAATCTCCTTACTTTTGTTGTTGCAAATTATTTGCATCTGAAATGAAGAATCAGAAAACTTTGGAACTTACACTGGGCCCGGCAGGACCAATCCAATTTGTCCCGGGATCCTGTTTCCGTCAGTGGCCAGAAGCAGATGCTTCAGGGGAAGGTATAAGAAACCCCTATAGTGGGCTGACGTGGGATAATTTGTCCCTTCATAAAGGCCTCATCCTTATCCCAAACAGTTAGAGGTTGCTTTAAGCCCTGAAATATTAGGTATTATCTGCCTTCTGATTTTTTGTTTTGTTTTAGGTATTACAACTCTGGATATTCTTGTTATCCATATAAATATCCAAAACCTCTCTGAATCTTACTAAATTCTTGGCCTCAATGGCATCATGTAGCAGGGAGTTCCACCGTCTAATTACACGTGTGGAAAAGTATTTCCGTCGTCAGGAACTCCTTTTTGAGGTCACAGAGGGAGTCATTCACATGAATGGAATGAATTCCAACGTGTTTCAAGTTTCCTCCATGAATAATTTTGGTGCAGCCTGTCTTTTAGGTCTTCATCCACATTGTGTCCCACACTTGGCCCTGGTCAGATTAAGAGGTTTGCAATTTGCCTGTGGTGAGAATTGCACAAGGCTGCTTTAATGGATTTCTTGTGTAGATTTGAAAAGGAAATCAGAAAGAGAAACTACTGCTCCGATTGTAAGATCTGTGGAGCCGGGTACTATATTTTAGTTTCGTGTTTATACAGCGCTTAGCACAGGGATCGGCAACCTTTGGCAGTGGCCCACCAGGGTAATCCCTCAGCTGCCAGCACATCCCTCAGCCCGCGCCATTTCCCGCAGCCCCCATTGCCCTGAGACGGCGAACCACCGCCAGCGAGAGCCGCGATCGGCCGAACCTGCGGACGCGGTAAGTAAACAAACCGGCCCGGCCCGCCAGGGCAGTTACCCTGGCGGGCCACATGCCAAAGGTTGCCGATCCCTGGCCTAGCACAATGGGTCATGGGTCGTGACTGGGGCTCCTAGCGGTTACCCCAATACAAATCATAAACAATAATAACTACTGACATGAAATACAGATGTGCTGATTATGTGGAAGCAGCCATAGCTTTTTCTAGTTTCCTGCCTTTTGTGTATTTGAGTTTGTCTTTTTCATGTTGCACTAGTGGAGAGAGGTTTTTTGCATTTAATTACCCACCTTTTTAAAGCAAAAGATGACGAGGAAAAGGAAACAAAACAAAACAACAAAAGCCAAGAACTATTTGATGTAGGGAACTTAGAAATTTCCTGAGCTAGAATTGTCCAGCTAATGATGCTTCCTAAAGTCTCTCTGTCCAGATGTCTCTTTACTGTTGCTGGTCAGGAACCGGAATTTCGGTTCCATGGGAAATTCTGACATTCGGGGAGGCGGGAGGGTGGTTACGCTTTGGAACAAAAAGCAACATTTTGAAATTTGCTGTGAAATGAAATTTTTAAATAAATGGTTTTGGGTCAATTGAAACATTTCATTGTGATCAATATTGAAACGTTTTGTTTTGATTTAGACTCTTTAAACATTTGTTGTTATACAATAAAATACTTTTAGAAACAAAACAATCAACATGTTCTGTTCTGAAAATACGGATATGATCAAAACGCTTTGCTTGGGATTTTTTTTTTCCAAATGAAATTTCAGCAGCCAACGTGTTCCCCAGAAAAGTTTTGATTCTGACGAAATGGCATTTTCTGACAGAAGAAAGTTCAGCTGGAAAATTGTTAAATTTTCAGCTTAATCAACAGAATCAGGTGTCCTTAAACACCATCCTGAGTATGGGTAGACTTGGCCGAATTTGATTTTTATTTTGTTATAATTTTGATGATGTTAATTTTTCAGCATTTTTTTTTATTTTTATCAATTAACATTTTCACGGTCGTACAAAATTATGGGTTTTAAGCTATTTTTTTCTATCTTTGATTTGAATGTTCACAGTTCGGGGAAATTATGTGGCGGGAGGGGTCAGACAATGGGGGCGGGACAGGCAATAATTACATATACAAATACAATCCAAGTAACACATGAGCCGAGGCAGATTAGGGGTTTGTGGAGCCCTGGGCCAGAGCAAGTGGGGGCCCCTTCCCACCCCTTCCATCTGCAGTCCCCCCACCCTCCGGCGCTCCTGCTGGGGAAAGGGGTCGGGGCGAGGAGGCTTGCCCTGCCCCCTCCCCCCACCCAGTACTCCTGCTGGGAAATGGCGTCGGGGCGTGGGGCCTTGCCCCGCTCCACCTGCCCAGCGCGCCTGCTGGGGAGCATGGTCAGGCCGTGGGGGCTTCCCCGGCAGGAGCGCTGGGTGGGCAGGGCGGGGAATTGGCTGGGGCCCCTGGGTACGGGCCCCATTGGCCCAGTGGCTAATCCGCCACTGCACACGAGCAGAGAGAACAATGTGACCGGCGGCTAATGTCCGTGTTGTAATTGCAGATTGGCACCTTTTACCACATCCCTTCTACTGAGCAGAGCAGTCTCTGATGCAGCCCGGGAAAGGTCTGAATTGTGCCTTCGCTCAGCAGAACTGGAAACTCAGTAGGGCAAGCCGGACACGGCTCTTTTTTTGTTGTTGTTGTTGATGCGCGGGGGCCGATGCACCAGCCGTTCTCGCAGGCTCCTCGGAGGAACAATCTGGGCCTTTGTGCAGGCTGAGAATGTCCTGTGAAAAGAAATCTCCCCGAAATGACCAGTGGTGTCACTAATCATCTGAGCTCTTTTTTGTCCTGAAGGGCGTAGTGCAATCTCCTCCGCCCAGAAGCAACTGGCACAGTTCAGGACAAGGCTCTTCCCACACTGATCTTTCGGTGGGCAGGGTGGGGGGTGTGTGTGGTGGGGGAATGGAGCCTCAGAAGTCCCCACGTGGTCAAGTTTTATTGGGAGAGGCGGCGAGAGGCGCTGAAATGGACGGAGCGGAATGAGTGAGCACCTGAGTGGCTGGGCCGTTATCTGAAAGGGCAGAAATAAGACTGGGAACAACGCAAGGGGAAGTGACGCTATCTAGCCCAGCGCTGACGAGGGGGCTGATCCCGAGGTGTCCCCTTTTGGGGAAGAGCCCCTGTCTCTCAAGCGCTGGCTAAGGCCTTTCACTCTGGTTTGACACACTGGACCAGGGTTTGCCCCCAGACGTGGCTGTGATTCAAAGGCCCAGTTGCCTCTCTCTGTGGGGGGGAGGACTAGTAATGGGTGAAGCTCGGACCTGCTGTCTCACGGACCCTCTGAATACTTGGCTGCTTCTCTGAGCCTCTGGGGCTGGGAAAACTGGGCTGGGAACCAAGAGTCATCGAAGCTCCCTAAAAGTGGGGAGGTCACGGGTGCCTAAACTGTGGCCCCACCCCATCCCGCCTCTTTCCCTGAGGCCCCGCCCTTGTACTGCCCCTTCCCCTGAGGCCCTTCCCCCGTGCCGCCGCTTCCCCCCAAGATCCCGCCCCCCGCCCGTGCCTCTCTGCCCTCTCCCCCCACCCCGTCGCTCGCCCTTAGGGCCGGTAAAAATTGGGGCAGAGGCTGTGGGGGAAACGAGAGAGAAGGTGACTAGTAATTTTTAAATGTTGAGATTAGGTTTAGGTTGACTCTGCTCCTCCCTAGATGGGCATGGGGTGATTTAGACTGTAGTCCAGGCTTGCAAATAATAATACCTCGCTCTAAGATAGCATTTTTCATCCAGAGAGCTCAAAGTGCTTTACAAAGGAAATCAGGAGCATTATCCCCATTTTACAGATAGGGAGACTGAGGCACAGCATGGGGAAGTGACTTGACCAAGGTCGCTGAGCAGGTCACAGCCAGGAATAGAACCCACATCTGCTGAGTGCCAAGCCAATGCACTAGCCACTACACCACACTGCCTCCTGAGTGAAGCTCGCTTGTGATGCTGTGTGGGGAGCAGGGCATATCAGTGGGCATGGGGACCCAGAAATACTGTGGACCAGTAAGCCCTTCTTTGCTGGCTGCTCTCTGATTTTGCCATGTGTCGCCAAGTCTTGTGCTATTTGGTGTTTTGCTTTCTTAAAGCCCCAGCTCCCAGAGTCATGTGATTACACCAGAATCTCAGCTTTCATTTAAGGAAAAAACAAGGCAAGTTCTAGCCCTGGTGGCTGCAGAGAGAAGCTTGAAAACCATGACCTGTAAAGGCTCCTAAACCGGAAGGTGAATTAAAAGAACCTAACAAGCATTACTTCTTAAGCGCTCATGATGTTTTGGGAGAGGCCTGGTCCTTGGACCCACGGGGGGGGCGGGCGATGCTGCAGTCAGTCTCTGCATTTGAAAGGCCAGACTCCCTAAACAGAGACATCTTTGTTCTGCTACTGTCTGTCCCTGCCAAGAACAAAACCCAGGTTTTCCAGCAAGATTCTCAATGGCCTAGTCCACCCTGCCAAGGCCCAGGGATAACTTGGGTAGAGGACTAGAAATTTAGCGGGCACAACTACATTGCGGCTGGGAGCGAGCGAGGGCAGAGGTTGTGGCGTGGACCAGCTGCTCATCCCCTAGGGACAGGTCCAAGCTCGGGTGGCTTGCTCAAGCCGGCTGCCCATGCCACAGCATCCAAACGGTTCGTTTTAGCACGCTTGCTCGAGCTGAACTAGTGCGATTCTGTCTATCTGGGCTCGGAGACACGCTCCCAGCTGCAATGTGGACATACCCAGCGGGTCCCGTTCAGCGTTGCCCTGCAGCCCCTTTGCATCAGCTAGGCTGGCACACTGGGGCAAAAGGGACCGGGGCATCGGCGCTGACTTTTATTTTCCCCCGGGGGTGCTCCACCACCGCTCTGCCCTGAGGCCCTGCCCCACTCTGCCCCCTCCTGCAAGGCTCCGCCCTCACTCCGCCTCTTCCCATCCTGCTCCGCCCTCTCCTCCAAGGCTCCGCCCTCACTCTGCCTCTTCCCATCCTGCTCCGCCCTCACTCCGCCTCTTCCCATCCTGCTCCGCCCCCTCCTCCAGGGCTCCGCCCTCACTCCGCCTCTTCCCATCCTGCTCCGCCCCTCCTCCAAGGCTCCGCCCTCACTCTGCCTCTTCCCATCCTGCTCCGCCCTCACTCCGCCTCTTCCCATCCTGCTCCGCCCCCTCCTCCAAGGCTCCACCCTCACTCCGCCTCTTCCCATCCTGCTCTGCCCCCGCCCACCACTCACTGCTCTCCCCCAAGCCCCTCCCTGAGCTGCCGAACAGCTGTGGCTGGTGAATGCTTAGTGTCCACTAATTTTTTTTCCATGAGTGCTTCAGTCCCGGAGCACCCGCGGAGTCGGTGCCTATTGACTGGGGAATCCTGCCCCACCCCCCCAGGGAACCCCATTCCCACACCTAGAGCTGTTGCCTCCACACCCTCCTGCAGCACAGGAGATCCAAGGCAGGGCCAGGCCGAGGAGAGATGAGGCAGATCAGGGAAGGAGGCAGGGCATGGCCAAGTCTGGCTTGCTGCCTGGTGATTCTGCACCCTGGCAAAGCCCCATGGAGCTCATTGAGCCAGGGGTGGGATGCCTCAGCCCGCACTGGCCCCCGCTGCCCCTGAATATGGAAGGCTCCACCTGCCTCCCCTTGAATCCACCTCAGTGAGTCCTCCTGACTCCTCCAGCATGGCGAGTTGGATTTGCCTCCCGGACAGACCCAGTAAAGGGTGCAGGGCCCCCACGGATCCCCACCAAGATCCACCCAGATTCGGGGTCGGCAACAGGAGGACACAGCCCCGCCATCCCTCCCAACCGGCTTTGCGTCTGTTTTCAGCAAGTCTCTTCCCAATGACCTGAGCGGCTGAATTCCCCCACTTGGCGAAGCGCGACGGGCTACGTGGCAGAAAAGGTGCGATCCAGGGCCAGGAGGGTTGTTATTGTTCTTAGTGACTACACAGGGACTCGGGGGAGTCGTCCTGCTTAAAGGGTCTGAGGGCAGCTGGCATTGATCAGCTCTGTCCAGAAGCCACACACGCTACTCCTCCCGCCTCCGTCCCCTTTCCAGGCTGCTAAAGTGATTCCAGACCTTTTGTTCTCAGCGTCCAGAGAGATTCTCCGAGCAGCTTTTTTCAGTTGCCGTTGCAGGTCTCCAAGGCCCTCTCTAGGTCATAACAGCAGCTCAGATGTTGTTTGCTTTAAGAGAGCGAGAGGGTGAAAATATGATGCTGGCCACGTCGATGAGGGAGGGGTCCTGAGTCGTGGGTGTTTTTCCCTTCCCCCTGCGTTCGACACATGATGGTGAGAAAGAACAACCAACCTCTGCTGGATCCAGCTAGACGGGCGCTCAGCGATGCAGAGAGCAAATGTAAATAAATCAAAATAAAAGAGCGGGGACGTTCCAACGGCGCACCCGAGCCTTAGAGCGGAGTAAGAGGGGCGATTTGGAACGTCTGGTTTTCTGGCGCGCTGGGCTCCGGGCTGCTGCTAACCCTCGCCTCCTGGCGTCTGCGACGACGTCGTCACATTCGCCAGTCTCTGCCCCCGTTTTAATCCTATAGGCCGTATACCAAGGCCAAGCTTTTCAGACGGGATTTGGAGGGGCCTCCATTTCCGAGTGCTCAACTTGAGACCAAGTTGGATGGCCAGGTGCTCAAAAATGCCTAGGGTAGGATTTCACACACACCCCTACTGCCGCAGGCTGATGTGGTTGCCAGGAAGAAGCAGAAAGTCTGTGTGGCCGGAACGTGAGCCAAAGACTCAGGCTCTATTCCCTACTTTGCCAGAGCCTTCCTGGGGCAAGTCATGTGATCTTTTGGTGCCTCAGTTTCCCCATCTGTAAAAGGGGGATAATAGCACTGCCCTACCTCACAGCAAAGATTCTGAAGTACCCTGATACTACCCTGAGGGGGGCCAGATAGGTGCTTAAGATGGATGGCTGCTAAAATGGGGCTTGGGGAGAATTCCGTGCTATGATCATCCTAGCAGGCCCCAAGCTATGAGCAGCCCTGGGGAGGCTGTTGTAGCATAGAGCGGCCACCCGGGCTGCTCTAAGTTATGCTGGTTGCCATTTTGGCTTCCACAGTAGCCTAGCATTATGAGGGCAGAAAAGTGGTGAAAAGCCGCCTTTGCCCTCCCGCCCCCAGGGCTGTCCCAGGAAGGTGCCGCATAGACTCTCACCCCAGTGTTCGCACGCCACAAAGACGGCTTTTGGAATTTGCCCTCTCGTATCACCCAGCAGCCTTTCCTCCTCATCCAAACAGTCACCATCCTTCTTTAAGGGCCTGCTCCTGCTCTCATTCAAGTCAATGGGATTTTTTGTTGTTGTTGTTGCAATTGACAAAGGCAACAGCCTGGGTCCCTCAAGGCAGCATAGTTAAGTGCCAGGGATGGAGCTGTTTACAGCCATGTCCTTTGACTCTTAGAGCTTCTAAGAGGAAACCAGGATTCTCTGCCAAATGCACTTCCATTGGTCCCCAGGTACTTCCTCACCAATATCTCCCCCCCCAGCATCTCGTCCATCTGCATATTTCCAAACTCTGGCACTGACAACAACCGGCAGATCTTTGCACTTAAACCTTTTTGCTGCTTATTCCCCCATAAACCGAAATTTCAGTGCGCCATAATTGTCTGCCAGTTGATTCCCTAAACTCCCCGCTGACACACATCATGTTTAATTTGTAGATATTGGGGACGTGGCGACATGGGGGCTGTATAAGCCCATCTTTAACTCATCCAGTCTCAGAGTTCCAGCCTGGAAGTGCACTTAGCGAGTCAGGAAAAGGCTGCTGAGAATAGACACAATGTCATTATTCCTTTTTTTTTTTTTTTTTGCACCGATTCCTAATTATATCTGCTCCCTTGACAAGTCTAAAATGCTTTTTGCCTACCTGCCCCAGCGCTGCAAATTCTACCCAGGACTCTGCTGCCAGTGACAAAAGGTGAGATTTAAGGCACTGTAGGGGGGTGGTCGTAGGGGGGTGGTCACCCCACTCCTGCCCTGAAGGGTTTAAAACCGCCCTGGGAGAGGGCTGTGGTGGGGAAAAGCGAGGCTGATTGGGGGAAGCAGCCACAGTTGGGGCCACGCCCCAATCAGGCCACAGCCGGCCTTATAACATAATCCCAACTACACATATAAAATGATGGGGTCTAAATTAGCTCTCTCAAGAAAGAGATCTTGGTGTCATTGTGGATCGTTCTCTGAAAACATCCACTCCATGTGCAGCGGCAGAGTCAAAGAAACGAACAGAATGTTGGGAATCATTAAGAAAGAGATAGATAATAAGACAGAAAATATCATATCGTCTCTATATAAATCCATGGTTATATAAGGCCAAGACTACAACAGGGTTCAAAAAAGAACTAGATAAATTCATGGAGGATCGGTCCATCAGTGGCTGTTAGCCAAGGTGGTCAGTGATGCAGCCCCATGTTCCGGGTGCCCCATAATCTCTAACTACCAGAAGCTGGGGTTGAATGACCGGTGATGGATCAATAGAAAATGCCCTGTTCTGTTCATTTCCTCTGAAGCACCTGGCATTGCCACTGTCAGAAGACAGGACGCTGAGCTAGATGGACCATTGGTCTGACCCAGTGTGGCCATTCTTATGATGGGGGAATTGATGCACAAGGGATATTAAATGACTGGCCTGCGGTCACGCAAGAAGCCCACAGCTCAGGTAAGAATTGACCACAAGTCTCCTAGCTTCTTAGCCCAATTCCTGCACCGCTAGACTGTCCTTGCTACCCTTTTGCTCTGGACTGTCCTCTTTCTGTCTCTTTTCCATCCCAAATTCCACGGGACATGTCATCAGAATGTTGTAGGTTCACGAGAAGACCAACTGCTAAGATCCATCCTTTGCAGTCCTGCAAAGAGAATGCCAGGACAGGCTGCTGTCCCAGGACAAGTGTTCCTGTTCTCCTGCCCTGCAGAGATGCCCTGGAGTTCCTCCTTGCATTTCACAGGCAGGATGTGTGTGTGCTGATGTCAGTTCCCGAATCAAGGGCATTGAAACAATTTCTTCTGGTGTGGGGAGTGACTGTGCTTGAGCGAATCACCACCGCTCCCCAATACAGTCTTAACTCCACTTCCTGCTTTTCTCTGGGGGACCTTGACTTCAGGGTGAGGAACAGCAGGGACTTGAATTCCAGCTCCATTCAGCAGAGACCACGGTGACCCGGGTGGGGCTCCTGCTCTCCTCTGGAAATTGAGCCAACCCTTCAGGGGCCCCTGCGCAAGCCCCTGGAGATGCCACCATCATTCCCACATGGGCCGTCAGCACCACTGAGATGCGTGTGACTTCAAGAACGGGATGGAGGAGCGTATGGCTCAAAGGAAATGAAATAGTCTGAGAGAGATTCAACCTGCACTTCTGCAGAGAGAGGCCATAAACAGTGCAGACACTGTTGGGTTGGGGGACACGTTGCATTGCTCCAACCAAAGGGGGCATATGAAGGGTGGAATCAGGAGTGGAGGGGGTTGTAACGTGGCGTAACGACGGTTATGGATGGCTCGAGACTGTGGAGCAGTCCCCGGGAGGCAGCTGTCCATTTGAGCAGTCCCTGGCTGCAGGCTGCACCAGCCCTCTGGAGCAACCCCAAATCCCCAGGGCACAAAGACTGTGGAGGAGCCAGACGGTGGAGGGGCCCTGCTCCCCATCACCCTCGGCCTACATCTTGGCACAGCGCAGGATCTCAGCGGCTGTATCTGCGTGTAATTGCCTGGGTCAGGCAGAAGGTCCTTGTTCATGTTACTGTCTGATTTAGGTGGATTATGCTTCAGGCCAAGGCTCTGTTAGGAATTCTTCTCCAGGAGACACAAAGTTCGTGCCCAGAGTCTTTTCATGAACAGCAAGGAGGTGAGAGGGGGCATCTCTCCCAGACGGGACCTTTCAGCAGCCCATTAGAGAAAGCAGCAACAGTAACAATCAGAAATAATGAGCCGCCGATGAAACAAAGATGAAAAAACAGCTCCGTTAATGGCTGAGCACAAAGGGGACTTTGAAGTTTATTGGAGCCAGACCCAGAGTCCCTCTGACAGATAAAGCGACCCCAGGATGGAGGTTTCCTGATCCCTCCAACGTGAGTTTTGAGGACTGACCAGAGATGTAACAATCTTGGATTCATAAAAGGGAATTAGAGCAGGGCAGCTCCAGGGGGGAACAGCTCAGGAGACACCAGCCTGAAGAATCATCTCTCCGCAGAGGTCAGCTAGTGTGAGAATTATGATGCATGAGGATTCGGTGCAGGGCTGGATTAACTCTCCTGTGGGCCCAGGGCTATTAGATTTTGTGGGGCCCCTGGGGGTTTGGAGTGGGGGAATGGGCTCAGGGCTGGGGCAGGGGATTGGGGTGTGGGAAGGGGTGCAGCTCCAGCTGGAGGGGTGGGCTCTGGGGTGGAGCCAGGGATGGGACAGGGGGTTGGGGTGCAGCAAGAGGTTTGGGGTGGGAGTTTGGGTGCAGGAGGGGGCTCTGGGGTAGGGGGTTGGAGTGCAGGAGAGAGTGCAGGATGTAGGCTCCGGCCAGGAGGCATTTACCTTGGGTGGAGGGGCCAGGCTGCTCTGTGTGGTGCACGCCTCCTGTGCCCACCTCCGCAGCTCCCATTGGCCACAGTACCCGGCCAATGGGAGCTGCGGAGCCGGGGCGGGGCAGCGCACAGAGATTTCCTGAACGCCCCTTGCCTAGGGGCCACAGGGGCACATCAGTGAGCCGGTGCTCGTGGCTCCAGCCCCAGGGGGACACTGAGGCTTGGGGACCGGTGTCCGGCCCACGGCGGGGAGACTTGCCCCGGGCCGGATGAAAAGAAGCAGCGGGCTGCATCCGGCCTGCGGGGCCTCCCTTAGGAGGGAGCCCCTAAAGCCCCTGCATTAATCCAGCCCGGGATTGGTGGCAAGGATGGACCCAGACTCTGCTGTCAGTTACATTGATGTAAATCTGGAGGAAAACCATTGAGTTCAGCAGAATTCCACCAGTAGAGTTTAGGCCACTAATTTGGAAAAGTGTCCCAAGCAGGGGACTGGAATGGGCGTCCAGATGCCTGGTTTATATTCCCAGTTATGCCGCTCATCAAGTCACTTTCTCTCCTTGCTTCTGTCTTGTCCAGTTAAACTGTAAGCTCTTCAGGGCAAGGACTGTCCTAACTCTGGACAGCACCTACCACCACGGCCTGAATGCCATTGATGCCTAGGCGCTACTGTGATATTTCTTCCACCACTAATAAGATATGAGCAGAGATAAATTCCCAGGGCAGAAGAGGACTGCCACTAGACACTACATCTCCTGGGCACAAGAGAAAAAGAGTAGGCCAGGAATCCTGTGATTTCCAAGAGACTATTTCATGGTGGGCAGCGTGGAAGTCACTGAGAAATTAGCTAATAAAGACCGCCCTGGTGTTAGATAGTGAGTGCCATGAAATCTGTTGCAGTGTAACGGGGAGGAGGTATCTGAGCTGGATTTGGCTGTCTAGCTGAAACAGGACTTGGGTGCAGCTGATGGGAAGAAAAGATCCCCCCTCGATGAGTGCAGAGCCTGGAGAAGATGGACCTGGGTACTGGCTCTGGATATAACGAACCCTTTGAAGAACAAGATGCTTCCGAGCTGAATTTCTCAGCCTATCCTGGGACGGACTCGGGGCGCAACATCCACTGGGAGAAAAGACATCTGGGCGGGGTTCCTCTACAGTGGAAGCCAGGCTTGACGACTCCCAGGAAAGGGAGACGTGCCTGGAAGGGGTATCGGCACTGCCCTGGAATTGCGTCTGTGTACAGCACCCCTGGTGGGGAGGACGATTTCTGTTCCCGCCACCAGCACAGTGAGAGAAGGTGGCTTCACAGCTGTGAGATGGAGGGTACACAGAGGAACTCTTGGATATATGCTGAAAGGGGAAGACAGTGTGTGTGTGTGTGTGTGTGTGTGACACTCATCCACCCTCTTCCACGCACACACAAAACCCCTTTTCTCTACCTCCCGTATTATGGCTTCTGCTATCTGCACTGGAGAAGGTACATGTGGTGGAACTATCACCATCCATGACCTGGCTGCTGGCCCTGCGCAGGATTTATTACAGCGTGATTAGAACAGTTCACGGCAGCCTCCTTCCTCAGCGGGCTCCGCATTAGGGAGGGAGCTCAGTTTTCAAACTGCTGCTAATTGAACAATCTGCCAGGCTAATGGGAGAACTAATGAGACGGGCAGGAGGGGTGGAGAAAGCTGGGGGCTCCTTCCTTTGCAGGCGAAAGGGAGCCATGACATTTCCATGTGCTCCTCCGACTGACACGGGGCCTTTCCGGAGGCAGAAGCAGACCCGTTGGTTTTCAAACCTTAATCTTTACGCACTCCGGACTCGGCGCAGCCTTTGCAAGGAGTGTGGGATCAATTTGCCGGGGAAGCAGCCAGAGAGAGCCTATTTACTGATCAGGCACATTATTAATTTTACCTAGATCTGATCAAAAAAACAGGACACCAATTTCAAAATGTCCAAGTTGTTTCCATTTTGCCGGAGACCTGATGTCCCCCAAATTGGTTTTGCAATTTTTTTTTCATTTGCCGGCATCTCTGTTTTCAGGAAGAAAACGTGGGTTTGCTGAGTGTAAAAAAAATCAGTCATTTTAAAGCAAATTTTGACAAAAGTGTCAATGAAAACGTCATTGGAAATGTTGATAAGGTTGAATTTTTTTAAGAGAAAGTGTCAGGGTTTTGGGGGGCAGGGGGAAGGACACACCATGTTTTGATAAAATAACTTTTCATGACAAAAATGTTAACCAGCTCGGATTCTGATCAGTTCCTGGGCTTCTCAGAGAGAAACACACTTTCTTCCTTTGCCTGATATTTCTCCCGGATTCACTCGCCCAGTCTCCATTGATCACGTTATGGGGCATGCAGTGCTAGGAGAATAGGTGTAAGTAATAATTTTCTATCTAGATGTCCCCACTTAAAATGGCTTGCTTTGATGGCCTAGTGAATAGCACGCAGGGGTGGGACTCAGGAGAGCTGGTTCTTTTCCTGGTTCTGCCACTGGTTGCTGGGTGATCTTGGGCAAGTCATTTCAATGCTCTGTGCCTCCATGTCCCCATCTGTAAAATGGGGCTAACGACACTGCTCTTCTTCGTAAAGCACTTTGAGTTCTACTGATGAAAAGCAGTATCTAAGACCTAGGTATTATGGAGAAGGACAGTGGTCTAGTTCTAAAAGCAGGAGGGTCTAAGATTCAGGTGGTCTGCATGCTATGTCCCCCCGCCCACCCCCAGGACAGGAATGTGGCCTAAGGGCTTATAGTTTTGCACTGAGAGTCTGGGTTCCGGCCCTCCCTCCGCAAGGGGAAATATGCTCTACCGCGAGGACTTCCGGTTTCTATTTCCCGCTCTGTCCCTCCAACCTCAGTCAAATCTCTGACTCAGTTTCCCCACCGGCAGTGATTTACCTTCCCGTGCTTGCAGCAGAGTTGTGACACTGAATTAAGACACTCCTCTTGCACAGAGATCTGAGGAATTCTGGAAGGGGAAAATATTAGACTGCTGCCAACACTTCAGGCAACCTCTCCTGCATTACACTGTCCAGACAGCAAAGAAATCTGGGATGGGGAAAACAGTTGTTTCATTTCCAAGCCCAGTTCTAAAACAACGGAGGTTTGGAAACACCAACCTCTTCTCAGTTGCTCCTTATTTTAAGTGTTCTTTTGCGCCAAAGTAAAGCTCCTCTTTTAGCAATCAGGACCATGCTCCCCTGGCCACACAGAAGACAAGACCTGAATCTCACCTTCATTCACTCGGACCCAAAGGGCAAATCTGGGAGGGAAGATGCTTTGAGTCTCTGGCTCCCTCTGGGATTCTAAAGGTCAGTGTGGCTGGCAGCTCTCATTACATGGGCTAGAGTCAGTTAATTCACTATTTTCCCTTTGAGTTTCTTGGATAAATTCTAAGAGAGACTCTCAACTTTCTCCCCACAGTTCCTGGCAAAACATGATTCACATGCCCAAGGGGTGTGAAGGTCGAAGTGTGGAGAGAGGGGTGGGGGGTGGATCCAGAGTTCAGGCCCAAGTAATTCAAACGACAGCTGGATGGAAGGGGCTGTATTGCAATCCCAGATAAGTTTAGATTCTGGATTTGATATTGCACCAGGTCTAAGGCGTGACTGGTGGAGACAAGGACCAGAGCTCGGATTTGGGTGCAAAGGATGCCGAGATACTTGCAAGCTGCCCTCACGCACTCTCATCCCCTCCTGGAGGCATCTCATGAGATTGCCTGATCCCATGGGATTTCCTCCATGGCAGAGAGCTATGATCAGCTGTTCTGATGAGTTTTCTGCCAGCGGGGGCCAAACACTTCGAAGGGATATGGCTGCATCCAAGTCAGAATTTGAAAGTTAACCCTTCTGTGATGGGATGTTCACCCTCCACTAGCTTAGAAGGGGTTAATGAGGCTGAGAAGGGGGCCAGTGAACCAGATATGCAACAGCTGAGGGGAATTAGGTAGCCTAAGTAACCTCTGAATGATGATGGAGCCCAACTGAGAAGGAATAGGCAGGGCTAGTATAAAGCCAGGAAGCGGGCAGAAGAAAAGGGCTGCAGGAAGGGAGTCTGTAGCTACTGTCTGGCTGTTAGAAAGGGAAGGAAACAAAGCCACCCCCCCGGGGGAGAGTAGAAACCGCAGGGGATCCAGGCTCTGAAGGAAGGGTTTGTCCAGATGGTGGTGGAGTGAAGGCCTGAGAGAAGCAGAGTGAGAAAAGGTCTCAGGGAAACATCATCAGCAGGGTGGGACATTGCAGAGCTCAGTGGCTGATTAGAGGGTCTCTGAGCCGGAACTGGAGTAGAGGGCAGGCCTGGGTTACCCTACCAGCCACTGGGGAAGTGGCAGGGTCTGGGCATGAATGGGAAGACTACCTGAGACAGTTTATGTGGAGAGACTTTGATACCCCCAGAAGGGGAAAACACACCACGATGTGGCCGGAGGGCCAAGCCACAAAGGGCACCTAGAGTTGCAGAGAGAGAGAGAGGCGGCAGTGTGCATGAGGAAGTGATAGAAGGGGGTGTTGCTCCTGGAAGGAGCTAATCCCCAGAGCAGCCAGCAGGAGGTGCCCTAGCAGCGAGGGTGTCCGGTGACACCTTCTGAGTTAGGCTAGGATCCAGAAGCAAAACCATGGGCGTCTATTTAGATTGGGGATTCACTCTCCAGGCTGTGCTGAATGAGGGGAGGCACTAAAACGGCTGTTGGATGGATAGTGGGAAAGGACAAAAGAGATCAATGGACTGAACGAAGACCCCAGTTCATTTCACATCAAAGGGCAAGGGCTTTTAGTCACACTACAACCATAGGCAGAATTTGAACTAGCTCTCTCACCAAGGAGAAGAAGGCAAGACAAGGTAGGAGGAGAGGAGGCTCTTGGGATCCTGAAAGGACTGACCAAAACCTATAGGTCTCCTGCGTGGTGAGGGTGGTGGAGAGGTTTTGCATGCAGTGGTTTGTTGTATTTGGCAGTCTCTTATGCTCTCTGTAGGAGTGAAGCTGGGTTTGGTGAATGGGTGGCTGGGTGGTGGTGGTGATGTGATGTACAAGGAGTCAGGCTAGATATTCCAGTGGTCCCTTCTGTCCTTTTAACTCTATAGCTCGTGTGTGTTTAAGAAGGTACTTCGCAAAATCTCCATGTTCCTCGCTTTAACTGTCACGGGCCCCCGAAGGGTTGCAGTACCCCTGAGGACGGAGCTCTGGGGAGCATGTGCTTAAGATACTGGGGAGAACTAGGGTGTGTGTGTTTCAGCTCTGGTCTTGGGACCGAGGGCAGATGGACAATGGGGTCCCACTTTGGGGAGAGGTACCAGACAGAGAGTTTGCCTGAGAGGGTGGAGCTGGTGCCTGGATCCAAAGCACATGGGATCGAGATCTTGAATCCACATGCAACAGTCTGAGGAGAGTCCAGCAGGGGGAGCTCAACCAGGTCTGTCAGGTGCCAATTGCCATGGGTGCCCGGGGGACTTGTGGGATGGGATTGGTGGACCATCCGTTACCGATGGCCAGGATTGGTGGACCATCCGTTACCGATGGCCGTGATTGGTGGACCATCCGTTACCGATGGCCGTGTTTGGTGGTGGCTGCACATTTTGAACAAGATCCCCTCAGCCGAAGGTGAGGTAAGGTAACTCAGTCTGCCTGGTGCTCCAGTGCATGGGAGCTGCCGTATGGCGCACACAACCAAGGCACAGCGGAGCGGTGTGGCGGTCTGAACGCAGAGCACATTACGGAGAAAACGCATGACTCAGGCTGACTTAAATCTCCCGTGGATACAAAGCCTGAGACTAGTGCCCTCTCCACTAGACCCTACTGCCCCTCTTGGGAAAGGAGAGGACTTCTGTCTCCTGATCTTAGCACTGCAGCAGACTTAAATACAAAAAAATCTCCAGTCATCTTTCCTATCCCAACTCCTTTGTTTGAGGAAATCTGCTGCTTTGAACATAATCTCACAGTTCTGGATGCTCAGGGAGTTGCCAATCGCAACCTGGAGAAGCACGAGGAACAGAATAAGGACTCAGGGTTAAAATCAGTTCCCTCTCTCTCCTCCCCCGCCATCTCTGACTGACCCCTCCTGGTATGGTTCATGCATCTGGAGACTTGGTTTTCTCCAATAAAGTTCAGTCGATCCGGTGCAAGTTTCCTAACGCTGACAATGAACTGGGCCACTTGAAACAGTCTAGGATACAGCGAGCAGAATGTGGGGCGCGCAGAGAGAGATTGAGACTTAACAGAGAAAATTTAAATGGTTCATTTCCTGTACTGTTCCATCTCCAAAAAACAAGATTATGCAGCTGGAGAAATAACAGGGGCGAGGGCTGCAAACAGCAAATCAACATCCAGTCACATGCTCAGTGGGCCCATAGCTTTATTTTGTGGGGCAGACATTTAAGGGTGGAATTTTAAGGCTCTGACAGGGGGAGGTCAAGCTTAACCTCAGTCTGACTTGCTGAACCCCTTCAGAAGGGCTCGGGGTGAAATCAACTCCCTGCTTTCTGTTGATGTGCAGCACTTCTGGGGTGCTCCATCCACCTTTCTCCTACACGGTGGGGGGGTGGAGGGGTGGGATAAGAAAGGGTCATGTTGTATCCTTGGGGTCTAGGGAAGTTATCTAAGCTCTGTCTTGATGGAGATGGGGCCAGACCAAAAACCCTGAACCAAGCACTTCAGGCTTTGGGGAACCTCGGCTTTCTTCTCCTCACTTCCACCTTCTCTATTTATACATCCAGCATTATGTCCCTCTGGCCTTTTGAAGTTCTTGGCCGTTCTTTCCTCCCCACCGCCTCCATAGGTATGGAATCTCTGTGTACGCTAATACCCAAGCCATTCCATTTCCCCACGTCCGCCAAACCTCCAGTTCAGGAGAACTTCTTGAGAACTAAGGTGGTTTGTCTTCATATTCAAGGCCCATCATAGCCTATCTCTATTGTCTCTTTCACTATCAAGATGTCTAGTCCTGCCTCCGACCAGCCCATGATCCCAGCCTCCATCGCTCACTTGTTACTTCTTCAAACAAGCCCCTTTGCTATGCTGCCCCTCGGGCTTGGGAGGCGCGCCCCGTAACCGTAAACGTGTGCAAAACGACCTCATTATCTTCCTTCAGATCCTTCCTTAAAACTCTCCTGTGACGTGAGGCCTACAAAAAACTTGACAACAGCTAGGCCACTGGTGAGCTG
Source organism: Trachemys scripta elegans (assembly GCF_013100865.1). Classification (NCBI taxonomy): domain Eukaryota; kingdom Metazoa; phylum Chordata; order Testudines; family Emydidae; genus Trachemys; species Trachemys scripta. Next base: position 9,987,514 of record NC_048320.1, on the reverse strand, counting down.
AGACCACTGCCCGTCCTGCTGACCAATCTTGTCTCATTGTTTCCTTATACTCTGTCCGTCTGCATCCATCTGTTGTCTCTTGTCTTAGATTGTAAGATATTTGGGGCAGGGACTTTGTGTTGGGTTTGTATGGTGCCTAGCACACTGGTTAGGGCTGCTTAGCGCTATAGCAATACAAATAATTATAACGGGAGAAACTAAGTGGGGTGTCGCATCCCATCACTTTAAGGCCACCAAACAGCTGATGTCTGCATTGGGCTTGCATATGCATCCCAAGAGACCTTTTGATAGCCCCAACTTATCACCAAAATTGCCCCAGGTTCTTTGACTGCCGCACACAGCTGCCTCCTAAAATATCTAACTTGGGGCTTTGTGTTCCTAACGCTTTGCCCTCTCTTCCTCTCCCTGAGCTACGGGACAAGCCCTTAAATAATTTAATTCAATTGGGCCTTGTGGTCCCTGCCAGCAAAGTTGACTGATTGCAAGACCTCTGCTCTCCTCTTTCCCCAAAGGCTGATCTTTCATTTAAAGTGCTTTTCCAGGTCTGTTACGGAGGGAGGACGTGGAACATACCAGCCCGGATTAGCAAGAGAGCAGTTGAGGATGAAAAATTCAGAGCTGAATTTTAAACAACCCCAAAGGTTGGGTGCAGGGGGCCCAGATTCTGTGCAGGGGCCCAGAATACACAGCACAGCACACCTCCCTCTTGTCCTCTGTGGCCGGGCTGCATGGGAGGAAGGTTGACATAGAGAAGCCTGTGCCAGCCACATGCCAAGTGTGCACTGGGTAAATTCCCTGGGACACTATTCAACCTAGTTTACTCTGGGGAAAATTCATCCTTAAGAATTTTCTTTTCATTAACATGGTCCAAATCAAGTGTTGGCTGGACTGTTCACGGAAGGCAACACACAGGTGTTTCTTCTTATCTACTGCACCGCTGGGAGAGCAGAAGGGAAAGAGGGATAAACTCTAATTCACAGGAATATTTGATCCAGAAGCAAGTTTGGATCTGCCTTTATGCAGAACTAGCGCTGGGGAAATAATGGGTTATAAAAAATTGTTTCAGGTCAACCCAACCATTTTTTTTTTTTTGTATGTTCAGCATATCAGAAAGTTGAAGACAAATTAGTTTGGGCTCAAAGTAAATGTTTCATTTGACCCAAAATGAAACATTTCAACGGGGAACATTTTTAACGTTTAAGTATTTTTAAGAATAAATTTAAGAATGAAAAGCTGTTTTGAATTTAGACATGGAAGTGTTTCGTTTAGCAAATGTCAAAATGGAACATTATGATTTTTTTCTGATCCCCCCCCACCCCCCCCCCACCCAAAGCAATTTGATGAAATCAGCACTAATTTGCACAATGTTTTGAGGTCACGGTGGTTAATTAGATCAACTGAGCCTGAGTTCCCAGTGCAATGCTGTGGCCAAAAGAGCTAATGCGATCCTTGGGGCTGGTCCACACTAACCCCCCACTTCGAACTAAGAGATGCAACTTCAGCTACGTTATTCACGTAGCTGAAGTCGAAGTATCTTAGTTCGAACTTACCGTGGGTCCACACGCGGCAGGCAGGCTCCCCCGTCGACTCCGCGTACTCCTCTCGCCGAGCAGGAGTACCGGCGTCGACGGTGAGCACTTCCGGGATCGATTTATCGCATCTAGACAAGACGCGATAAATCGATCCCAGAAGATCGACTGCTTACCGCCGGACCCGAGGTAAGTATAGACGTACCCTTGGATGAATAAACGGGGGGATTTTGAGTAGAAGCAGAGAGGTAATTTGACCTCTGCTTGGCACTGGTGTGACCGCTGCTGGAATCCTGTGTCCAGTTCTGGTGCCACCAATTCAGGAAGGATGTTGGAAAACTGGAAAGGGGTCAGAGAAGAGCGACAAGAATGATTAAAGGATCCGAAAACCTTCCTGACAGTGATCGACTCAAGGAGCCCAATCTATTTAGCTTAACATGGAGATGGTTAAGGGGTGACTCGACTAGTGATTAAGTATTTACAGGTGAAACAAATATTTAATAATGGGTTCATCAATCTAACCGAGAAAGGTAGAACATGATCCAATGGCCGGAAGTTAAACTTAGACAGATTCAGACGTAAATAAGGTGTTAATTTTTAACAGGCAGGGTAATTAACCGCTGGAACAATTTACCAGGTTGTGGTGGATTCTCCATCACTAGCAATTATTAAATCAGGGTTGGATGTCTCTCTAAGAGATCTGCTTTAGGAATTATTCTGGGGAAGTTCTCTGGCCTGAGTAACACAGGAAGCCAGATGAGATGTTCGCAATGGTCCCCTCAGGCCTCGGAATCTATCGTGCAGTACATGAGAAACACCACAGCAGCATCTGGAAAGTCTATGCCATGGTTTGTCCCATACGCAGGGTTCCATCTCTTGCAGTGCAGGGGGGTTGATGTCCTGCAGCATGGAGCTATTTATCGCCAGGGCGGTGTTAGCGGGAGGTGGAATGAATCTCTTCCCTTTTCCACGCTACGAACGTTGTGTCCCTCCCATCAGGACTTCGCCACGTTTTTCTGTTTTCATGCTCATTTCTCTTTATGTGCCTCTGGTGACCCAGCGCAAGCTGTAACCTTTCGTCTCCGCTAGCACGAGCCGAGATGCGGGGCCTGATGTTCATTAAAACACTTTTGCCCTTTTGTGTTGCCCCAGGTTGGAGCATGCCTGTGGAATGCGTCTCCACATCTCTCTTAGTCAAGTGAGGAAGGGATCCTACTGGATTATTAATACAAACAGCAGCAGGGGGACTGGCAGGCAGGGGTGTATGACTGAAGCAAAAGCCCTTCTGCGTCACTACAGAGATTTCCCGTTCTATAGGCTCTGTATACAAAGGATGGTTAAGGCACTGGACTGAGCTGGGAACTCTGGGTTCAAATCCTGACTCTACCGCCATCTCCCTGCATGACCAGGGCTCAGTCGCTTGAAACCTGATTTTCCAAAGGGGTGGAACGCCGGCTGCTCCCAGGGCCTTGGCTGAACTAGGGGGGCTAAGCGCCTCTGTGAAGAGCCCAGCAGTAGGGGCGGGCTTTTTAGGTATTCGGTACCCACAGTTTTCAAAAGAATTCAGCTCCCATTTCGGGTGCCTCTACACAGCAGTTAAACATCCGTGGCTGGCCCAGGTCTGCTGACTCGGGCTGCGGGGCTGTCAAATTGCTGTGTCGACATTTGGGCTCGGGCTAGAACCTGAGTTTTGGGACCCCAAGTGGGGGAGGGCCCCAGGGCTACACAGCCTGAGCCCTTGAAGCCGGAGTCAGCTGACCCAGGCCAGCCGCAGCTGTGCCATGGGTCTTTTATTCCAATGTAGACATACCCTTGGGCACCTCATTACAGCTCAGGTTTTCACAATGCTCAGCGCCCACTGTGCGTTTTATGGCCAGATTTTCAACACTGCTCAACTCCCAACATGCTCCGTGCCTATGAAATTCTGAGCCTTAGCATCTGGGCCTCAGTTTTCCCAGCTGTAAAATGGGGATAATTGTATGTCCCCCCCCCCCTCTCTGAGACTTTGCCTGTCCAGTCTATTGAGACTGAAAGCTCCTGGGGGCACGGTTTGTTTTGCTGTGTCTCTGTACAGCGCCTAGCACAATTGGGCCTCAATCCAGATCAGGGCTCCAGGCACCACTGAATTAGTAATGATGGATTTACTTAGGAAAAAGCAAACATGGCTAATGCTCCCCACCAAAGGAACCTGCACCCCAAACTCAAAACAAACTCTGGGAAGGATAAGAAAAACGTGATTCAGCTTTTTCAAGCATATTGTTTTCCTTTGGCCTTTTCACTTCCAGTCCCCAGCTTGAATTCCACAGTCCAGGCTGTTCTTGTGATGTTGCATAGAGGTTGGAGCATGAAACTGGGAGCCGGAGGGGCTGCAAGTCCTAATTTATTAATGTTTATAAAAACACTTTGAGAGGGGAAAGTGTTTCTGGCTGGACAGAAAGCAGGAAGTGCTGTAAATCAATAGAGAAATCCTGTTCTCAGATTTCTAGTCTGCCTACGGTTCGGAGCAGTGTCTCACCTTTGTTTGATTATTGTTCCCATGTTTGGAGATACAGTTCCTTTCGCCCATCTTTAGCATGGTGGCCCGTTGAAGGCAAAGCGTCCTCCCTCTCTACTGGTGGCTTGAAATCAGCAGAGGTGCTTTGGCTGATGGTCCCTAACCGTGCAAACTTGAAGAGTCATGAGTGGGCATTTCGCTAGCCGTTGATCTCTCTCACCCAGGTGGGTCCATAGTGCCCCGGCAGTGGAGGGCACGTGGATCAAAAGCGGGTTATTCTGCTTGGCTGACGCTACAGGGCAGAGCCCCAATGGATAGTACAGTGTGACTAATTGACAACATGCTCTTGGAGGCCGTGGCAGAGAGAGAGAGGATGGGAAGAAAGATCCTCTTTCCTTTGCTTTTGGCTCCGAGCAGCGGCTTCCCACTCGCCCTGCGGTGTCATTCCTGCAGGACCCCCTGCAGCGTTGACCTTCTCACTTCCAGCAGGATGCTGGTGGGGGGCCTGGAAGTGACCCCCTCCAGCCCTTGGTTTGAATGTCCGGGATGTTTCCTGCATGGACGGGCTTTTAAGCAGGACAAGACAGAGCTTGAGCTCTTCCACACTTGAGCTGTCTTGATGCCTCCGTGAGCAGCTGCTCTTTGGCACATAAAGAATCCCAGATACCGCTGGGCCCGCGTCAGCGTCACACACAATGGCTGGGTTGTGCTGCAGCATAAAAGGCTGTAAAAGGCGGGAGGGAGGGAAGAAAAGTGGAAGGGGAGAGATTTGGGGGGGGGTATGACTCTCTAGTGTCTGCGCTGGCATCTTTATCTAGACAGCAAAATGGTTGAAATGAAAGCAGTTAAGTCAATAATAAAAGCCGAAGATTAGAGGGAAATTTTGCCCTGGTAGGATCTGCACACCCCCCGCCCCTTCCAAAACAGTTTGCATGACAAAGTGTTCCCCCGTGCGGATTTTATTCCACCCCCCGCCCCCAATGTCTCGGAAGTCTGGGCTGCAGCACGTTTGCTCCCTTGGGCCTTTGAATGGAGATTTTATTGCTGCTAATAAATGTTATGATTGCAGCCTTGCAAAATGCCACTTGCCCGTGCGCCCGGGGCAAGTCTCCGTTTTGAGGAACGGGTGAAATAGCGCTAACCTTTTGAGTGCCCTCGGGGGGCAGAGCAGGCGCGTCGGTGGGGTGCCAAGGCTGGCGGGTTTTCAGGCCGTTACTGGGGCAGATTCGCGGGCCGGTTCAGGGAGGGAGAGGAGGCTGTTTGACCCCGATGAGGATACGGTGTGGCTCCTGGAGCTGCCCCTAAATAATACCCCTGTTACAATTACCCTGGCCCTGCCCCTCCTCCAGCCTGACCCTCCACTGCCAACCTGCTCTTGCAAGCTTTGGCCTTGCTATGGAGGCAGGACAGAGCCCCTATAGTCCTGGGAAATCAGGAGACCTGGGTTCTGTTCTTGGGTCTGCCAAGCAACCTGGCCAAGTCACTTTGCCTTTGCTTCCTCTCCCAGCCTTTGTCTATTTAGACGGTAAAGTCTTCAGGGCAGGGACTGTCTCTCACCATGTGAATGTTGCCTAGGGAGGTTGTGGAATCTCCATCCATGGAGATTTTTAAGAGCAGGTCCCCTGGCATGGATGGTCTAGAACAGAGGTGGGCAAAGTATGGCCACATCTGGCCCGCGGGACCATCCTGCCCGGCCTCTGAGCTCCTGGCCCGGGAGGCTCGCCCCCAGCCCCTCCCCTGCTGTCCCTCCTCCCCCGCAGCCTCAGCTCACTCGCTCAGCCGCCCGCGCAATGCTCTGGGCGGCAGGGGTCTGAGCTCCTGGGGCAGCGCCCAGCCTGACCCGGTCTCTGTGCTGCATGGTGGCGGTGGCGGCGTGGCCCGGCTCCAGCCAGGCGGTGTGGCTGTAGCGCCGCCAGCCACCAGTGCTCCAGGCAGCACAGTAAGGGGGCAGGGAGCAGGGAGGGTTGGATAGAGGGCAGGGGAGTTCGGGGTGGTGGTCAGGGGGCTGGGGTGTGGATAGGGTGGTTGGGAGGGGAACAGAGAGTTGAATGGGGGCAGGGGTCCCAGAGGGGCCGTCAGGAATGAGAGGAGGAATTGGATGGGGTGGCGGGAGCCTGGGGGCGGTCAGGGGACAGGGAGCAGGGGTTTGTGGATGGGGCAGGGGTCCCGGGGGAGCTGTCAGGAATGAGAGGAGGAATTGGATGGGGCGGCGGGGGCCTGGGGGCGGTCAGGGGACAGGGAGCAGGGGTTTGTGGATGGGGCGGGGTACCGGGGGGGCCGTCAGGAATGAGGGGAGGGATTGGGTGGGGCGGCAGGGGTCTGGGGGCGGTCAGGGGACAGGGAGTGGGTGTGTGTGGATGGGGCACGGGTCCCGGGGGGCTGTCAGGAAATGGGGGGGGTTGGATGGGGCAGGAGTCCCGGGGGAGGCAGACAGGAGATGGGGGCCGGGCCACGACCCCCTCCCCTAACCGGCCCTCCATACAATTTACAAAACCCAATGCGGCCCTCAGGCCAAAAAGTTTGCCCGCCCCTGGTCTAGATTAATACTTAGTCCTGCCTTGAGTGCAGGGGATTAGATTAGAACAGGGGTTCTCAACCTTTTTCTTTCTGAGCCCGCCCCCCGCCCCCCAACATGCTATAAAAACACAGCCCAGCTGTGTCACAATAACTGTTTTTCTGCATGTAAAAGCCAGGGCCGGCGTTCGGGTGTAGCAAGCAGGACAATTGCCTGGGGCCCCACACCACAGGAGCCCCACGAAGCTACATTGGTCAGGCTTCAGCCCCGGCTGGCGGGCTCAGGGCCCCGGGCTTCAGCCCCGTGCAGCGGGACTTCGGCTTTCTGCCGAGGGCCCCCGTGAGTCTAATGCTGCCCCTAATTGACGGACCCCCCTGAAACCTGCTCACTGAGGATGACTGGATTAGAAGATCTCTCAAGGTCCCTTCCATGCCTACAATTCTATGTGCAGCACCGAACACAAGAGCGCCCTGATCCTAGTTGCTGCTGTTCTGATTCCCCAGCCTGGCTTCATGGGACACGCCCCGACGGAGCCCGCTTTCCTCTGCAGACCTGAGCGTCAATCTTCTTCATTCCTGTGGAGGCACACAGGGCTTTATGGAGACAGCTAGAGACAGACTCTCTTTTGCTGCCTTTGTTTCTGTTTTCACTCAGATCCAGATCTGAACCCAGCCCTTGCCCCTCTCAGCTCCACCCCCCCTAAGCCCTGTGTCAATTTTAGTTTCTCTCAGCCTTTGAAGGGGGCCCCTGGGCATAGCAAAACTCTGTAGCTCAGTACAGACTCGGTATAAAATTAACAGGGGACAGCAATTCCTTCCCTGCCGCCATCCCACATGGCCCCTTGTGGAAGGGACCCGTCCGAGGTCCAGGGTAGGGCTCGCCTCTTGAACAGAGGGTCACATCCTCAGCTGGGACAAATTGGCCGGGCTCCACAGATTTCAAAGGGGTGCTGAGGCTTCTGGCTCATTGGTGGGAATGAAGCGCTGCTGATTTACCCCCTCTTGGGCCCAGATTCAGTCCCTGAGAGGGTCTGGGTTAGCAGGGGAGAGGGAGCTCTGGGTCAGCCCTTAGTCTGCTATTGGGCCAGGGAAGGGGAGGCGAGAGACAGTCCAGAGAGGCGGGGATGAAATCTGCTGCTATTTCCACCAGATTCCTCCCAGCCCTTAATATCTTTGGGAAACTCGCCCTTGGAAGCAGATTTTCCTGAAACACACACAGCTCTGAAACTCTATCTGGGGAGCAAATTCTAATTGGCCATGACAGAGAGGCCCTTCCCCGGTGCCCCGGGTGTGCGTATCAGCCGTCTCTTGTTTCGGAGCATGTTTGTATTTGGACTCTTTTGAATGTGTCTTTTTTTTCCCAAGGTTTTCTGTTTTATTGAGTCTCCTCGGACTGTTCCCCTGGGTCCAGGCATTTTCGGGTTTATGAGCTTTGCTTTCGACCTCAAAAGCAGCAAGGGACAGCTGCTCCGTCGTAAGAGGTTGATTTGGTAGAGCAGTTGTCCACAGAAAAATGGGGCCATGGACTTTCAAGACTTTATTAATAAGGTAGATTCTAATGGGGGCTGGTGGGGAACTCTCCGTCCTCGTCCTCAAAGGAAATCTGCACAAATCCTTCATGAGAGAAGCCTTAAATTCATAGCTCTGGCCAGAGCTACAGTGGCCAGTGTAGACCTGGCCACTGCTAGGCCTGGTCCACATTAACCCCCCATTTCGAACTAAGGTACGCAAAATTCGAAGTACCTTAGTTCGAACTTACCGCGGGTCCAGACGCGGCAGGCAGGCTCCCCCGTCGATGCCGCGTACTCCTCTCGCGGAGCTGGAGTACCGGCGTCGACGGTGAGCACTTCCGGGCTAGACAAGACGCGATAAATCGATCCCAGAAGATCGATTGCTTACCGCCGGAACCGGAGGTAAGTTTAGACGTACCCCTAGACACTAGAGATCATGGGCTCAGTAGAGAGACTGGTTTTGTCTCATTACAACAATCTGTAACCCACTCGCTTTCCTTTGTCCTGTGACTGCTGAGGTGTTAATTGCCCACTTCGTTTGCTATGGTTTCCTGCAACATATGTTAACTCCTTATGCTTGCTAATCTGTTCCACCTGCTGTGACACCCTGAGGCCTAGTCTACAGGAAGAAATGTAACAATGTTGCTCAGAAGGTGTGAAAAATCCACACCCTGATCAATGCACTTAAACCAGCCTAACCCCCTGTGTAGACAGTGCGAGGTCGACGGGAGAATTCTCTTGTTGCTTTAGCCAAAAAAAGTTGCTCTGAAAAATTATATTACCTCACTCGCCTTGTCTCTCTCTTGTATCTGGGACCAACACAGCGAGACCAACACTGTACACAACTTTGTGTGTGGCCTGTCGGAAACCGGATTAAACCTGCAAGTAGTTCTATTATCTGGGCTTAGCATTCGATTATTTTACGTTCCCTACGCAAACTAAACCGACCTCAACTACGTTTCATTGGGGTTGAGGACCACAGGACCCAAATTTGGAGGCCAAAGACCTGTGGCAAGGCTTTTGTTTGTTGTACTCTCCATTACCCCGGAAAGGAGGACCTGCCCGGAAGGGGATGAGTCGCAAGAAGGGGCAGACCACTGCAGGGCCAGAGCTGGTGTCTGCAGGCAATACCAGATGTGGAGAGACCCAAGGGGGCATGCCGGCAATGAGTCAGCGCCTGCCCCAACAAAACCCTCTACTGCCCACACAATTCTCCTCCAAGGGAGCGGGTGAGAGAGCGAATGTCCCGTATGTGATAATTGCTAGTCACGTCCCTTAACGCACAACTGCAAGGTGCTCAGGTGTGCCTAGGGCTCCGGGGCAACACAAATAATATTAATACAAATCAGAATACACTGATGAGAGCAATGTAAGAATCTAAATAGAATGGAAGCTAATGGAACCAGTTTTAAACCGATAGAGGAGCGGCCACACAGGGGTTTGCACCAGTTAAACAGGTTTATAAACTGATTTTTTTTTAAAGTTAAACTGGTGCCATTTATGGATGGCCACAAGCCCTGGGAATCAGGCCCACGATAATACAGACGTGGGAACATCAGAGGAATAGCTGGCTCCCATGCCTCAGGGAAGAGGACAGACACCGAGAGGTTTTGTAATCAGCACTGGAGATACATTTTCCAAAGGCAGGGAGGCCTCTTCAGCCGTTTGGAGGTGATTAAGCAACACAAAGGTATGTTTTGATTGTATAGATTAGGTGATACCATTGGCAACATTTCATAGGAACATAAAGAGGAATCTTAACATTTCAGAAGATCCAGAAAACCGTGGGCTGAACGCAAAGGAGCATTCAGAGAAGGAAGACACTTCTTCTCCCCAGATCGTATATAATATTTACCTTGAGGCAGATGACTCAGCCATTGTGCCATCTGGCCAGATTCTTTCTACACAGCCAATACCATGGAGAAGAGAAGCGCTCCATCCCAAGATGCAGGCAGGGAGTTGGGTTGGGAGAGATAATGGGATTTACAAAATCCTCATACGGATGGAAATGTTTTATGGATTTCTTAAAAAAATGTCAGTGAAAAGACAAGCTGGGGGCAGGGGTCGGAGATGTATTTCAATATTCCTGTGTGACAATGGAAACTTGACTTCAGTAGGAGTTATCCCTCAAGGCACAAGTGGGCCCACTGATAATCCACGTGGCTACAACTTTGGCTCCCATCACCATTGTATCTGGGCACCTCACAGCCATAAATGAATTTATCCTCGCAGCAGGCCTGCGAGGGAGGCCATTTTACAGATGGGGGGAACTGAGGCAGAGCAAGGTAAAGCGATTTGCTGAAAGAGTTTGTTAGAAGGAGCGGAGTCCAACTGGACTAAACGCTAGTTCACAGCTTTAACCACAATGAGCCAGCCAGCGGACCAAATTCGGAGATGAATCCTGGTCATGTGTCACCTGAGGCATGATGCGCATACGCTAAGAAGACCACAAAACCATTCTCTATGCATAGCTAAACCCCTGCAACTTTAATGGAGAAACAGAGAGAGAGGAATAGAAATCATGTTGCCCTCTAGTGGCTGGTGCACAAACAAAGGATAAAGCACCTACTATAATACCTGCTGAGGGAGTTTTCCTCTAGCTCAAGTGTCAGAGACTTGTGTCTTTGAAGCTATTCCCAGCTCGGCAGGGGCCCCTGTGCGTCAGCTTTTTGCAGTGGACAGCTACAGTTCAGCGTTGCATGGCAAGTGGAGAGAGCGCCTTGTGAGCGTTCCTCGTCTTTCTTTGGCATTTGAATGGCTGTTTAGTGGTTACAGTTCATGGGGCGGGGGGCAACGGGGAGAGACTCTCCCCCTGCAGCAATCTCAGTGGACCCAGCCCTTCGTGCTGGCTTAAGCCGGGGCAGCTAGAGAACGCGCGGAGAAGGAAAGCACGTGCACGGGATCAATCCCAACCTCCTCCCATCTATAAACAGCTGGAGTTGGAGGTGAGGAAAGATGAGCTCGGCTCCCCCTTGGAGCACCCACTCAGTGCTCATGAGGGATAGCTCCGTGGTTTGAGTATTGGCCTATTAAACCCAGGGTTGTGAGTTCAATCCTTAAGGAGGCCATTTAGGGATCTGGGGCAAAAATCTGTCTGGGGATTGGTCCTGCTTTGAGCAGGGGGTCGGACTAGATGACCTCCTGAGGTCCATTCCAACCCTGATATTCTATGATTTTAACTTGGCAGGAGAGGCACTAGCCGAGGAAGAAAACCCACCCAGAAGGCGCTGTGGCCAAGAGGCATCCACGTCTCAAAGGGTGCACCTGGCTGTCGGCTGCTGGCCTGGCAGGGCAACGTGCTTCATGCCTGAGCTGCTAGTGAGCTGAGCAGAGGTCACTCCCGGAGTGCTAACCCACCCTGGCATCTCCTGGCTGCAGCTGCCGGGGGTGGTGGGGAGTGATGAGGCCATTGCAAGGGGAACTATCTCAGCAGGGCTCCTCAAATGTTAGCATAGCCTCCCCCCAAGGCCTCAGGACAGCAGCACATCCATACTGCCCTCAAATATTTGGTGCACAACTTGGGGGAGTCATCTTGGGCTAGAGCACTAGAATAGGAAGTTGTTTTAGCTCTGCAGGTGACCTCAGGGGAGTTACTTTGCCTTTTCTCCTTCCCATCCCTTTATCTGTCTGGGCTGGTGAGACTGCAAGTTCTTTGCGGCAGGAACTGTCTCTGACTGTGGGTGGGAACACCGAGGCGATATTAATAATAAATAGCAGTGCTGTGTCCGACTCCCGAGCCAAAATAATCCAGGGTAGAAAACAGGGGTTCTCAGCCTTTTCCATTCCAGGACCCTGCTTCATTTAGCAATATGGGTTATGACCCCCTGACACCTATTTGCACCACCTCGGGAGCCAGGGCCCCAAGACTGAGTACCCCTAAGATAGAATATATAGCGATAGAGAGAGATCTTTCCTGTCTCCCTCCCTTGCCATTTTCTCTGAGCTTCCTAGCACCCCCCAGAAGAAAACACATCTCACTATCGATTCTGAGACGCTGTGCCTCTCGTACGCATCCAAATTGGTATCCCTACCACCGGTCTCTCCCGATACATTCAACTTTTGCTTGCTCTGTGTTTGCACACTCACTTCCCCTGGGCAGGAGGATCTAGATGGGGAATCAGGATTCCCGAGGTCTAGTCCCAACTCTGCCACTGAGCTCTCCTTGTGGCCTTGGGCATGTCACTTCATCTATCTGTGCCTCACTTCCTCTGGGTGTGGGAAAATAAGATGTAGCGTCCTTTGCCCTGCACCTTGCATAGTCATTTGAGCCATTGCAAAGTGGGGGTAAACTGATCCCATTTTGCACTCCCCCTGCACTGGTATAAATAATCCTCCTGGTTCAGGGCTAGGGAGAATCGGGCCCATGGAGGTGACGTGGCAGCAGGATCAGAGAGATTAACGGTTGTACCTTCTCCTCTTGCTGTCTGAAACATTTACTCTCTGTCAGCCTGGCTTCCTACAATTAACTTAATCCCTGAGCAGCGGTTTGTTACAACCCTAATTATAATCACCTGTTTTATAGTGTAGTTCCAGGTGTTGCTCTTTACAGACTCACCCAACATGGCAATGGCTTATGGGCAGCGACCCACACCTCCTGTAGCCAGTGTCCTAACTCCTAGGCCAGCTGCTCCTAGCCCAGGTCTCTTTAATCAATCATCGGAAGGAGAAGGGCTTCTAGGTATGTGTCTAGGTTCTTGCGTGGTGCTCATCTCTGTAGCATGTGAGCACCTTGCTTGGAGACATTAACAAACTGAGCGTTGGTATCCTGGTGAGATCACTCTTTTTTTCACATGGGGAGGCACAAGTAAGTGCTTCTTAGAATCATAGAATATCAGGGTTGGAAGGGACCGTAGGAGGTCTTCTAGTCCAAGCCCCTGCTCAAAGCAAGACCAATCCCCAGACAGATTTTTGCCCCAGATCCGTAAATGGCCCCCTCAAGGATTGAACTCTCAACCCTGGGTTTAGCAGGCCAATGCTCAAACCACTGAGCTATCCCTCCCCCCATCCTGAGTCCAGCCCCCTGGATCAGCGAAGGAGATTAGAGGGGACGCATGGTCCAATGGCGCTCAGGGGGGCTGGGTTTACTTCCCTGCTCTGCCACAGACCTCCCATGTGACCTTAGGCAAGTCCCTTAGCCTCCCTGGGCCTCATTTGTGCCGCGGGGTAATAGCGTGGTTCTGCCTTGTGAGAGGAAATACGTTAATGACAGTGAGGTGCTCAAAGGCTGTGGTGATGGGGGCCAGATAAGTACCATAGAGAGAGGCTGAGATCAGAATCCAGATTTCCTCCTGAGGCAACAGGGTATCATCTTCCCTTTGTCAGTGGCCGAGTGGCTGGGGCCCTTTCCCACCGGGACTGAGTAAACTCACAAAGGCACTTGGGAAGTTGGTAGTTCTCGGCCTGGACTGGGGTCCATGTCACAAAAAGCAGCCCCACAACTGGCCGTTTGGTCAGGCACCTCATCGGAGAGACAATGAACGGACCGTGGAGACGGAATTGTTCTCTAGCGAGGATGGAACACTCACGCTTGCCAGGAACAGTTCGGAGCACTACTACACCTTTCACTTAGCACCCTAGGGCTGGGGATAGGGCACAGGGTGAATACCCCTTCCGTTAGCCTCCCCCTCCACAAAATGCAACTCAAACTCCACCCGGGGAGAGTTTTAAAGTCATAGACACATTTAAAGATCTGAGGGGTAAGAGAGGAGATTGGGGTAGAAAGGGATGGGAGAGGAGGTGGCAGTGGAGGGAGAAGATAGGAGGAGGGAAAGAGGGGATGCTTGGGGGGGCAGGAAACATCTCTTCATTCTGTGTTTGTACAGCACCTTGCACTGTAGGGTCCTGGTCCGTGACTGGGGCTCTTCGTGCGATCGCAATACTAAATGATGATGATGGGGCTGTCAGCAAAGGAGGGGGAAGGGTTTCTTCCTCCTCTTCCCATCTGGGCCCCCTTACATCTCCCCCCTCCTTCCCCTCTTTGTTCCTTCTATGAATAAATGCTCCTCTGTCCTGGAGGCAGTTACTCCCCCCTCTCTCCCTCCTCCAACGCATTATTACTACCCTGTCTCTCCCTATAAAGTCTTCTCCGAGTGCTCTGACAACCAGGAAATATGGCACAGTGAGCTGAGACCCCAGCAGCTGCCGCTGACACCTTCCCCGCCATGTGCCTAATGTTAAATATTGACCGGTGCGGCCCCCGAAGGGATGATCATTAAAATCCTTCCAAGGCCTGGATGGCTCACGAAATCAGCCAAAGGAAAGGAAAGCTCAGGAGGTTTATGAAAATCGGAACGTGCAGCAGTCATTTAGCTAAGGTTAACTTTTCTGTACAGAAGAATTAACCTGGGTGTTTGTGACAAGAGGCAAGAGACCACATGCCACGCCTGGGAACCGGTGAATCAGTGTGCCCCCTCTCACCCCCTGCCTCTCCCAGCACAGATCTTCTTCCAAATCTGATCTGAACCTTTGAGGTTCAAAGAAAGTTCAATTTTTGTGCATCATTTTTCACCTGCCGGTTGTGACTGGATAAAGAAGTGAAGTAACATCATGGGAAAGGCTGTTTCCCTGCTCGATCAGAAGCAGGAAGTCTTCCATTTCCCAGTCCATGCAGCTAACAGATACTTTTCAGCCCGACAAACTTAATTGAGTCAAGGAGAGCAATGAAACAAGAAAGAACAAAAGTAAAGTCTCCAAAAGAGAGCACAGTGTTTGTTCCTCATCTCTAACTGTCTGCAGTGAACCAGACACAAAATGGCTGCTGATCTCTGCAGCCAGCCTAGACCACAGAGATGGAAGAGCACAGTACAAAGAAACAGAGCTGTCTCAGTCACATAGTTATGTATACCACCGGGAACTGCTGAAGTTCTGGCAATAGAGGCTGCTCTTGGGAGAATTCCAGCCCAGAAACTTTCTTGGCAGCCTCAGCATGAAGAACATTTCCTTCCTGGTCTCCTATTGGAGAAATCATTCCGCAGCTACGCCTGCAGTCCGTTTCCTTAGGAGACTCAAACCCATAACACGAAGCTATTCCTGAGTCAATACCAGGGAAGGGGCGAAATGCTCTGTAATTTGATTTTTCCGGAGACTAAAGTATTTTTTATTATACCAACTGCAAACAAAAGAGAGACCCTTTTAATCTGAATAGTTTACTTCTATTAGATGTCCTAGATGAAATTCACCCCTGTGCAGAGGAACAGCCACCAGTTTGCCCGAATACCAGTGACCGAACTGGGGAACCTCCAGTGCTAATATAATGGGCTGCTACGGCTTGAGCTAAAGAAAGAAGCCTGTTTAGCTGGTTCTATAACAGATGTAGATTGGACACAGAGTGGGAACCTGTTAACACACACTCAGTCGTGGGTTTCACCAGCAGTAGCCGATGCATTTAAGGTTTATAGGGCTCGATGCACCACAGATGTCATGCTTAAAGCTTGCCTAGAGCCGGCGGATATTTTTTCTGATGAAAAATTGTGGTTTCCTCTACATTAACTGTGAGGAAATGTCAGTGCCAATGGCATTGCTCACTTTCCCAAAGCTGCATTTTGAACCAAAGCATGGCATTTCAAACGGATCTCAACTTCCAGTGTCCTTTTCAGCTGACATGTCCATTGAAAATGAAACATTTTGGTGGCAGGCGGCCTTTCGTTTCCGTTAAAAACAGATCAAACTGTTTCGATCGAAAATGTTCAAATGGTTTGTTTCGACATTTTTTAATTGAAACATTTTGGAACGTTCCGGTTTGCAAAGCTTTTTGTGATGTTTCGACTCTTCTTCCCAATTCAAGACAAAAACGAATGTCGACGTTATTTTCCAGCGCTAGTCACATTTTCGAAAGAGCTGAGGTAGAAGTTTTGAAGGGCTCAGCACCCTGAACCGGCCCTGCATTTTCAAAAGACTTCAGCTCCCTCTTAGACACCCAAACAAGGGCCAGATTTTCAAAACACTCAGCACCTAAAGATGCACCCAACATTGTGAGCTCTTTAGAAAATTCTGGCCCCAGGAGTTAAGTGGTACCTAAGTGTTTTGCTGGCCTTCTTCATAAAGGTGAGTTTCACGCTGAAAACATTATTTTTGCACGCCCAGAACTTCAATGGAATGGGAGTTCTTCGGTGCACGAGGATTGCAATGTTGCGAATATCATGAGTCGCATGATAATTATTGTTTTCTTTAAAGCCCCAGCTCCTGGAGTCACGTGGATCTGTGATTATTTCAGCCTTCATTCTTAAAGAACAATTAAGTTTCTAGCCCTCGTGACTGTGGCGAAAGCTTCAAAATGTGACCCCACGGCACCCTAAAGGCTCAAAAAGCAGAAGGCAAATAAAAAGAACACCAAATCTATTGTTTGTACATAGTCTCATGATTTTAAAGCCAGTCTCATGATTTTTGGTGAGCCTGTCATGATTTTTGGAACATTTGGGGTTGGCAATACTGGGGTTGCAAGATTGGTCCCTTATTGTGGAAGTATTTCTTTTTTAGGAAGTATTTCTTCACCCAACGCACAGTCAACCTGTGGAATTCCTTGCCAGAGGATGTTGTGAAGGCCAAGACCATGCCAGGGTTCAAAAAAGAACTAGAAAAATTTATGGAGGATAGGTCCGTCAATGGCTATTTGCCAGGATGGGCAGGGATGGTGTCCCTAGCCTCTGTTTGCCAGAAGCTGGGAATGGGCGACAGGGGATGGATCACTTGATGATCACCTGTTTTGTTCATTCCCTCTGGGGCACCTGGCACTGGCCACTGTCGGGAGACAGGATACTGGGCTAGATGGACCTTTGGTCTGACCCAGTAGGGCCGTTCTTATGTTCTCATGGTGATCTGAAGCAGATCTTCCTTACTGAGTTCTCACCAGACTGAGGAGTGAGGAGCCCATAGGGATGTGTGTGAAAGGTGGCGGTCAGTTCCTCTCTGCTACCAGCAGGAGTTGCTGTCAACAGAACGAGGTGCATTGAAAGCCTTGTTAAAGCAGAGCATCTATGACAGTGTGCGTATGGAAAGCAGAAGCGTCTGGTGCCTTGTAGGAGGTGCTCTTGTGAGACATTTCAAGGCTGAGAGAGCAGAGTGGGTTGCTGGGAGGGATCTGTCTTGTTTAAAGGAAGGGGAGATCTGGCTTTCTGGGAACGCTCGCAGTTTTTTCCTCGCTAATCTTCAAATATAAAAATACTCCAGCATTTTTCCATCCCTGTTACCCCGTTATCTGTCTGTGCAAAATGCTGGCAGCTCTAGTTCACTTGTGAAACGTCGAGGCTGGCAACCAGGCTGATGGCACGGTGATCTGTCTCTCCAAAAAGGGAGCGATAAAGGAGACGCAGCTCCTGATTCCTGCTCCGTCTCTGAAGTGAATTCCACGTGGGGGAGAGAAGGGAGACGGCCAGCGCCATCAATTAGCCTCAGTGTTTCCTAATGGGACCCTGATTTATCTTCTGCCTACTGTCTGAACTAATTGAGTTCATTCCACTGGGTGATTCATGCCATGGAAATGGGTTCCAGAGAAAATGGGACCTCAAGCCACTTCAGCAAATCCCCAGGTTTATTTGCCAGGGAGCCTTAATGCTTTTAAAGCCAGAAGACTTTCAAAAGGGCACATTCGACCCGGAATCAATCAGTCACTGACAGTGGCCACGGCTCAGGTTTCAACCAAGCCGCGGGGCCTTGGAGAAAGTCAGCAGCAGCTGGGAAAACCGTGGCCTTGAAGGCAACAGGAAGGGTTGAACGAGGGTGTTAGAAATGGGTGCCTTTGAGATGGTGACCCGCAAACAATGAGAACGCCTGGGAGACGTGGGGCGAGATTTTCTAAGCGTTTAGGGGCAGACTTCCAAGGGCTTGGCACCGACAATTTCGAGAACGCCCCTTCCCTATAGCAGCTCCCCGTGGGATACCAATAGCCAGATTTTCCGAAATTGCTCAGCTCCCACCGTGCACCCGAGCGCGCTCGGAAATCAGGCCCTCAGTGAGTAGGCTGGAACTGAATCGTGACATGACGGCAGCTGGATTCTCCATGGTCCTGCACCATTCTGCCAAGATGGTATAAAATGCTGCCATTGTGATTTTGAAGAATAATGAACAAAGTACGGCTGGTTGCAATTTTTTTCATGAATGCTTTTTTTTTTTTTTTTGGATGAGGCCTGCCGAAACAACCCACCCGAGCGCCACGCCTCCGAAACACCCCCTCCAGCACCGCGGCTCCGAAACACCCCCCCAGTGCCGCGTTGCCCCGCCGAAACACCCCCCAGCGCCCTGCCGCGCTGCCCCGCCGAACCCCCCCGAGCGCCGTGCCGCTGAAACAACCCCCCAGTGCCACGCCGTGCTGCCGAGACACACCCCCAAGTGCCGCACCACTGAAACACCCCCCCCGAGCGCCACCCCGCCCAAACACACCCCCCTGAGCGCCACGCCGCCGAAACACACCCCCCTGAGCGCCGCGCCGCCGAAACACACACCCCTGAGCGCTGCGCTGCCGAAACACACACCCCTGAGCGCCGCGCAGCCGGAAAAACAAACAAAAAAACCCGTGCGCCGCCCCGCCGAAACACCAGCCCCCCCAGTGTCGTGCCGCCAGAAAAAAAAAGCAAAACCCCGAGCGCCACGCCGCCGACACCCCCTCCCGAGCGCCACGCCACCGAAACAAAAACAACCCACCCCCCTGAGCGCCGCCCGGCCAAAACAAAAACAACAACAAAAAAACCCCGAGCACCCCCCGCCTCCCCAAGATTGGCCGCCCCTTACAAGGTACCGCCCCAAGCACATGCTTGGTTGGCTTGTGCCTGGAGCCAGCCCTGATTTCCTCTGGGGCACCTGGCATTGGCCACTGTCGGAAGACAGGACACGGGGCTGGATGGACCTTTGGTCTGACCCTGTAAGGCCGTTCTTATGTTCTTAACTACGTGCGTAAACTCCTTTGGCCAAATTTGGCCAGTGACCTAAGCGGTGTTGCAGCAGAGGATTGCTGGAGGGCGACATTGGGCTGCTTGTTTGTGAGACGATTCGTTTGTGAGTGCATGCATTGTGGATGTGGGAGGGGGGGAAAGGTGGCTCGTCAGTGCATACGGGAGGTGTGGACGTGCTCGTTTATGTTGTGATGTTTGTGCGGGCCTGAATGAGCACGGGGCAGGGTTTGGGCAGCATAGACTCATAGGCTGTAAGGTCAGAAGGGACCATCATGATCATCTAGTCTGGCCTCCTGCACGATGCAGGCCACAGAACCTCGCCTCACCCATTACCTCTGACTGAGTTACTGAAGTCTTCAAATCATAATTTAAAGACTTCACGTTACAGAGAATCCACCATTTGCACTAGTTTAAACTTGCAAGTGACCCGTGCCGCACGGGAAGGGGAAAAAACCCCAGGGTCTCTGCCAATTTGACCCGGGGGGAAATTCCTTCCCTACCCCAAATATGGCGATTGTTGAACCCTGGGCATATGGGCAAGACCCGCTAGCCAGACACCTGGGAAAGAATTCTCTGTAGTAACTTAGAGCCAGCCCGTTGGAGATATTTGCAGCTAGCCGTCGCAGATTGGTTACATGCTATTGTAGGCAGTAATGAATAATGGTTTGTTTGCTTTCCTCATGTCTCAGGGGTCCCAGCAGAGTCTGAAGACATGGCCTCATATCCCACGGATCCTGCCCCTGCTGCTTTAACCAGTCTCTGAAGGAGGAGGGTGTGACAGTGAAACTCCTCACTGAGATCCTTGCAGGTCAGTGGGCTGTAGCATTCACGCCATAAAGACTTTAAAGCCTTCACCACCACCATCAAGGGAGGAGGAAGAGCCCCCCCATAAAGGCATCACAGCACTCAGCACGCTGCCCACTGAGACTCCCTAAGGAATCTCCAAACTCACTGCATGGCTAATGAAGCATTTTTACTGAAATCTCAAAATCTCAGAACATTGCTAATTGCAAAACAAATAAACGCGCTCTCTAATCGGGCCTCCTGCCAAACCACTGACCAATTTAGTTGCCTCGCTCTGAACTTTTTTCAGTTCAGCAATGTTCTTGTTAAGGGGGACGTGAATAGGATGAAATGGCTGTTTCAAGGTGACCCGGATTGGCTCCAATTTTTGGCTTGGGGTTTCAGTGTGTCCAGAACTAGATGCAGTAGCTACTTTAAGGTGAACAGAATGAGATGTAGGTTTCTAGACATGGATCTACCTAGGACACTATAATATTTTCTATTTTATATCCCATTGTAATGCAACCTGTTCCTATTTGCCTTTGGCAGCTATTGTCCATCGAGCAAACTCTGAACTTGTAAGCATCTTTCCTAGATCCTCTCCCAAGGATGTGCTGGCTAATGTAGAACTCCACAGCATACCAGGGAAACCCAAATGAGTTCTCCTCCTTGTGACATATTTGGCACTTACATTTTGCCTAACTGGGTTGGCCAGTCACTCACTTCACCTGAATTCTTTCAAAGCCTTTGGTGACTCCATCACTCTTAACAGCTGCTTGGGGTCATCCGAAAACATATCCCTTCAGAGAGGATAGATGAGAACTTCCAACACTGATGCCCGAGGCAGCCCCACTGCAGAATCTCTCTCATTCCACATAATAGTAAGGTCTCATCAAGCACCATGAATGATTTTGAGATTGAGCACCTGGCTGCAATACAGGAACGCAAGATAGGTGCATATGGGATCAGACCGTATCCTTGAACTTGTCACGCCAGAAGTCCAACGCTGAAGCAGAATCCAGGAGCACTGCTAGAACGTGGTTTCTTCCTGTCTATGCTGCTAGTGCTGGAGATAGACCTATTCAGGTTCTCATAATGCCCTCATCACCATACAAGCCAAGCACTTTACCTGATCATCATGTTATTGCAGCATTAATGGGACCTTATTCCCACTCTGATTGCTCACTTCTATCTCTTCTTTACTCCATGCTTCCCCCCGGACTTGACCTACCACTCACCCTGTGGTTGTTACATTTCTGAAAGTGTCACGTGAGGGATCTTGCTAAAAACTCTCTGGCCTCCTGAGTAATTTACATTCACCCATTTCCCCCGCGTTCTCTTTATTTGTTTACTTTATTTGTTTGAGAATGCCAGCAGGGTTAAAAGGTAGGATTCACCCGGCAGAACCATTGCCGGCTCATCCCCATCAGTTTATTTTTATCCAATTTATCTTCATTAAACTGACCTTTATGAAGCTCTCAACCAATTTCCCAGAGCTGAAAAGCAGTTTATTGGCCTATCGTTTCCTAGGTGCTCGCCCCCGCCACTCCCTGCCATTGCTGGTCTCTTTTATATTGGTACATAAATCCCCAATTAAATACAAAGCTAATAGGAAATTTACTGCAAAGCTCCCAAGTTTACATGATACACATATGGAAAGTTTATTAAAGAGAGATCTTGCAACTTCATTCGGTGGTGGGGTGGGGGAAAGATTCTCAATTCCAGAGGTGGATCAGAAGTCAATCCCCATATTTGGCCCCAGGGGTGCATTGTTAGGGTTAAACAGAAGTGCATTGGCAAAGGTGGAAGGGAAGTTTGCAAACCATCTTGAACCTTATGGTCCCAAGAAAACTGGATATTTCAACCCTGGGGAACTGGTGGCTTCTGGATCAAATACTAGTGGACAGGTTCTGCATGGCTGAACCCACCACCACCCACCACTGCTGCTAGCTGGTCCCCTTGATGGCAGAGGAGCCACTAAGCGAATAGGCCTCAGAGACACATCTCTACTCTCGTGCCAGTTCAGGGTTGAGGTACAACGGAGGGGCAGCGTGGAGTAAAGAAACACATCCTGCCGCTGCCTATCCCATACTTGTAGCAGCCGTGATAGTCTGTATCCGCAAAAAGAACAGGAGGACTTGTGGCACCTTAGAGACTAACAAATTTATTTGAGCATAAGCTTTTGTGGGCTACAGCTCACTTCATCGGATGCATAGAATGGAACATATAGTAAGGAGATCTATATATATATATACACACACATACAGAGAAAATGAAAAGGTGGGAGTTGCCCTACCAACTCTAAGAGGCTAATTAATTAAGATGAGCAATTATCAGCAGGAGAAAAAAAATACTTTTGTACTGATAATGATAAGAAGGTATGAGGATACTTAACATGGGGAAATAGATTCAATGTGTCTAATGACTCAGCCATTCCCAGTCTCTATTCAAGCCTAAGTTGATGGTATCTAGTTTGCATATTAATTCAAGTTCAGCAGTTTCTTGTTGGAGACCGTTTTTGAAGCTTTTCTGTTGCAAGATTGCCACCTTTAAGGGCTGGTCTACACTGGTGGGGGGGGGGGAAATCGATCTAAGATACGCGACTTCAGCTACGCGTAGCTGAAGTCGAAGTATCTTAGTTCGACTTACCTGGCCGTCCTCATGGTGGCAAGTTGACCGCCGCGGCGCCCCCATCAACTCCACTTACTCCTCCTGCTGAGGTGGAGTACGGGCGTCGATTCGGGGATCGATTTATCGCGTCTAGATGAGACGCGATAAATCGATCCCCGATAGATCGATTACTACCCACCGATCCGGCAGGTAGTATAGATGTGGCCTTAGTCTGTTACTGAGTGACCAGAGAGGTTGAAGTGTTCTCTGACTGGTTTTTGAATGTTATGATTCCTGATGTCAGATTTGTGTCCATTTATTCTTTTGCATAGAGACTGTCCGGTTTGGTCAATGTACATGGCAGAGGGGCATTGCTGGCACATGATGGCATATATCACATTGGTAGATGTGGAGGTGAACGAGCCCCTGATGGTGTGGCTGATGTGATTAGGTCCTATGATGATGTCACTTGAATAGATATGTGGACAGAGTTGGCGTCAGGCTTTGTTGCAAGGATAGGTTCCTGGGTTGGTGTTTTTGTTCTGTGGTTGTTGGTGAGTATTTGCTTCAGGTTGGGGGGGGCTGTCTGTAAGCAAGAACAGGTCTGTCTCCCAAGCTACAGAGAGTGGGACCTATAAGGTAGCTAAGGATTATTATCAGCCAGCAGCAAGCCCAGCATGTTCCACTTTAAATTGGACGGTGGCGTGTGTTTATCCACTCCACTGCTTTTAGGGGCCGAGTCCCCAACCCGCTGGTGCTCAGATGTGCTTGCCAGGCGGTGCCATTAGCTTGTTCCCTAAAGGTGCTTTTCCCTTTGTTCTGGGGGCCAGCGTATGCCTGATTTGCATGAGGAATGAAGGCAGCTATTAGTGTACATTGGCTCGGCAGACTGGGAAATTAGCCCCATTAGGGGTTAGTCACAATTGCTGGGAAAACACTCAGGAGGCTCCAGAAGCCGGCTAGTAGGAGGCATCAGAAGTTCATCAGCTGAGCAGGGCAGCAGCTTGCAAACAGGGCCGGCTCCAGGCACCAGCGGAGGAAGCAGGTGCTTGGGGCGGCCAGTGGGAAGGGGCGGCACGTCCGGGTCTTCGGCGGCAATTCGGCAGCGGGTCCCTCAGTCCCTCTCGGAGGGAAGAACCGGCCGCCAAATTGTTGCTGAAGAATGAAGCGGCGCGGTAGAGCTGCCACCAAAGTGCCGCCGATCGCGGCATTATATAAAATTTTTTTTTCTTCGCCGCTTGGGGCGGCAAAAAAGCTGGAGCCAGCCCTGCCTGCAAAGCAGGAAGGCTGGGAGTTGTCTCAGGGATCCATGTCCTTCTCCAAGTGCCGTCACGCAGCGGCTCCTTCACTTTCAGACTCTGGGGATTGACTGGTGGCCAAAGGTCAAAGCTCGGAAGGGGGTTCTTAGAGAGTCGGGAGAGTGAAGGAGGTTGTGTATAATTAACAGGCCTGATTTTCCTTTCATACCTACATCTAGGGTGACCAGGTGTCTGGTTTTCGACCGGAAAGCCCGGTTGAAAAGGGACCCGGCGGCTCTGCTCAGCACTGCTGACTGGGCCGTTAAAAGTCCGGTCGGCGGTGCAGGCAGGCTCCCTACCCGGCTCAGCGCCACTCCCGGGAAGCTGCCAGCATCTCCCTCTGGCTCCTAGGTGGAGGGATGACCACGGGGGCTCTGCACACTGCCCCTAGCGACAGCTCAGCTGCTCCCATTGGCCAGCAGCCGCGGCCAATGGGAGCTGAGGGGGTGGTGCCTGGAGGCTCGGGCAGTGCGCAGAGCCATGTGGTCGCGCCTCCGCTTAGGAGCCGGAGGGAGATGCTGGCAGCTTCCTGGGAACCGCCTGAGGTAATCGCCAGCTGGAGCCCACACCCCGCATCCCCTCCTGCACCCTAACCCCCCCCCCCCCCCCCC
>NC_048320.1:9807525-9963193 GCF_013100865.1 Trachemys scripta elegans | reverse complement strand
GCTCTGCTCAGCACTGCTGACTGGGCCGTTAAAAGTCCGGTCGGCGGTGCAGGCAGGCTCCCTACCCGGCTCAGCGCCACTCCCGGGAAGCTGCCAGCATCTCCCTCTGGCTCCTAGGTGGAGGGATGACCACGGAGGCTCTGCACACTGCCCCCGCCCTCAGTGACAGCTCAGCTGCTCCCATTGGCCAGGATCCACGGCCAATGGGAGCTGAGGGGGTGGTGCCTGGAGGCTCAGGCAGTGCGCAGAGCCACGTGGTCGCACCTCCGCTTAGGAGCCGGAGGGAGATGCTGGCAGCTTCCTGGGAGCCGCCTGAGGTAATCGCCGCCCAGAGCCCACACCCCGCATCCCCTCCTGCACCCTAACCCCCGTCCCACCCTGGAGCCCCCTTCTGCACCCCAAAACCCAGCCCCACCACAGAGCCGTACCCCCAGCGAGAGCCTTCATCCCCCCTGCACCGCAACCCCCTGCCCCAGCCCAGAGCCCTCTTCTTTGCCCCAAACCCCTCATCCCCAGACACACCCTAGAGCCCGCACCCTCAGCCGGAGCCCTCACCCCCTCCCACACCCCTGCCCCAGCCCAGAGCCCTCTCCTGCACCCATAACCCCTTATCTGCAGCCCCACCCAAGAGCCCATACCCCCAGCTGGAACCCTCACCACCACCCCCCGCCCTGCACCCCAACCCCCTGCCCCAGCCCGGTGAAAATGAGTGAGTGAGGGTGGGGGAGAGCAAGCAATGGAGGGAGGGGGATGGAGTGAGCAGGGGTGTGGCCTCAGAAAAGGGGCAGAGCAGGGGGCGGAGCACGAGTGTTCGGTTTTCTGCAAATAGAAAGTTGGCAACCCTACCTACATCACAATACATTTCAATGCAGTTACTCCTCTTTTGCCTGTGTAACTCCACAGATTTCAGTACTGTTACTCCTGATTTCACACAGCTGTTACTTCATAGACTTCACATGCTTAAAATTAAGAACATGCTCCAGTACCTTCCTGAATCAAGGACTCACAGCCAAGTCCACTTTCAACCTTGCAAGGCATCACGACACAGGCATGTTGCATTCACTCACATGGGTTCTCTGTCATGCCTGGGAAGAGAAAAGAGCACTGGAGAACAGGTGCTTTTGTTTGTAAGTGCTTAACCTCACCATGCAACCAGCTTCAGTTCCTTTGCCTTCTCTACAGGAACCGTTAATTCTTCCTGAAAATATATTTCCCTGCACGGGGAATATTAATGAATCTAAAAGGAACCCAGGAGCCCCCTTCCCCATTAGAGCTCTTGTTCTCTTGACCTTGATAAACACTTCATTCCTGAGTGTTAATCAGAGTGTCTTCTCCACTTCAGGGAGATGGATGGAAATGCATTTACCAGAACCACATGGCTGCGAGATAATGCATCTAACCAGGCTCTGAGAAGGACCTGCCACGTCTGAGGCTCCAACCTCCAGCTCTTTTACTGGGTGGAATGAGGATCTTGTGGGTTTTCTGGAAATCTAAAGCAGGAATAGTATTCTGATAATGCTGAGAAAGCTCTGGTGGGATCAGGAGAGAGTTTTAGGCTGCTAGTGCTCTGAATTAATCCACAGGGATTTCTCATCATGAATGTAACACCAGCAAAGAAATGCAGTTTTTACCAGCATCCAGGTATCTTCTTTGTGTGTTTGTACCATTCACATCAAGACTAGTCTGAAGCTACCCTTCTCAAAATTGCTCCGTATATATCTCAGGCAAATCAGTTCCTTCCCAATGCAAAGAGAAAATGACAATAGAATTGTCACACCCTGGCCAGTATGCTAGGAATTGTCTTGAGCAGTGGTTATCCAGCTTCAATTCATGGCCCACCATTAGAGCCCGTCAGGGTAGACTACAGAATGAGAACCCAGCTTTGGAGGAGTTGGGGGTTGGAAAAATGAGGTGGGTCCACTGAAGCATTTTGTCCCTACAAAGTGGTCCAAAAAATGAAGACGCTGGAGAAACAAAGATGTAAAAGGTCTAGTGTTTGCGGAATAACATCACAAAAAGGAGGGAAAGTCCAAACACACCAGCATGTGAACTTAATTAAAAATCACCTCACTGCGCTGGATCATGATATAAACTGGCATAACACCATTGCAATCCGTGGAACTACACTGATTTATCCTAGTGATGGTCTGATCCTACAGGGTGGGTAGCATCCTAGTGGAATTGCAAAGGTCTGGATCTTTCAGACCCAGGAGAATCCAGGCTCTGATGCTTCTGAATGGTGAGAAGAGCTGGTCAGAAAATGGATTTTTTTCCACCCAGCCAAAAATGTCAATATATTGGATTTTTTTTCCCTTTTGTCCTGACTTGGGATGAAAAACCAAAATTT
This sequence comes from Trachemys scripta elegans, assembly GCF_013100865.1. Taxonomy (NCBI): domain Eukaryota; kingdom Metazoa; phylum Chordata; order Testudines; family Emydidae; genus Trachemys; species Trachemys scripta. The sequence goes on along the minus strand of NC_048320.1, from coordinate 9,960,846 downwards.
TGATTTTATTTCTACGCTACAAAATTTTGTTAAAAAGTTTTTTCATTTATGGTCAATCAAAACATTTTACCCTTTTTAATTTTTAAAAATATAAAAGAAAGTAAATTTTGAAATGAAAAGTCGATTTGGAATGAAAACGTAGAATCATAGAAGATCAGGGTTGGAAGGGACCTCAGGAGATCATCTAGTCCAACCCCCTGCTCAAAGCAGGACCAATTCCCAAACAGATTTTTACCCCAGTTCCTTAAATGGCCCCCTCAAGGATTGAACTCACAACCCTGGGTTTAGCAAGCCAACGCTCAAAACATTGAAATCCCGCCCCACAGTTTTTTTTAAACAAAATTTTGTCCAAATTGATACAATTTGACCCAAAAAAAAATAATTATTTTTGTCAAAACAGCATCTTCCAACACAAACTGTTTCAGCAAAAGTTTTCCTACCAGCTCTTTGGTAGACTGAAGGAGTGCAGTCTCTTTAGCTTAACAAAGAGAAGGTTAAGGGGCAATTTGATTACAGTCTGTAAGAACCTACCTGAGGAACAACTATTTTATAATGGGCTCTTCAATCTAGCAGAGAAAGGTATTACATGATCTAACGGCTGGAAGATGAAGATAGACACATTTAGACGGGAAATAAGGTATAGATTTTTAACTGTGTGGGTAATTAATCACTGGAACAATTGACTAAGGGTGGTGGCAGATTCTCCATCACTGACAATTTTTAAATCAAGCTTGGGTGCTTTTCTAACAGGAAAGTTCTATGGCTTGAGTTATTCAGGAGGTCAGAGAAGATGATCACATTGGGCCTTTCTGGGCTTGGAATCTATGACTCTGTGTTCCCCAAAGGCAAGCCAAGTCAGGGCAGGAGAAGGAGGGAGATAGCTCAGTGGTTTGAGCATTGGCCTACCAGGGTTGTGAGTTCAATCCTTGAGGGGGCCATTTGGGGCAAAAATCTGTCTGGGGATTGGTTCTGCTTTGAGCAGGGGATTGGACTAGATGACCTCCTGAGGTCCCTTCCAACCCTGATATTCTATGAAGCCCATGCTTGGGTGGCTCAGGAGGTGAGGGCCAGCTTTGCCCTTTTTTTCCAGGTAGAACAAAGAGAATCCCAATGCCTGGTGGTCCCTGCTACACACTCGCTAGTTGCAGTCACTTGCCGTTACATCTCCCCCTAAAAAGAGGTCTTAGCATGCCTGAAATACTGTTGACACAAAAAGAGAATGCGGAAAACAAAGGGACAAATGGCCCTCACAGTCACACCAGGGTAAATCCAGAGTGCTTCACTGAAATCAATTGTTACACCAGACTTAAACCATCGTACGTGAAAGCCAAACCCGGACGTCTTTATTAACACAAAACTCAGTGGGAGTAAACAGTCGGTGAAGACTTCCGGATTTGGCCCTGGGAACAACACTGGGTCCAAAACCTCCTTCAGAAGTTCATGGGATCTTTAGAAGAAAATGCTACTGAGTTCTGGGTGGAGAAATAACCCTACAGGGTACCTTCCTCTCCAACGCCCCATCTCCGACCCAGGCCAGCATAACTTCTGTAAGGTTCTCTAGAGATCGAGATCGTGGGCTCTTCTCTTCGTCCCAGTGATTGCTGGTGTGAAATGGCATCTCCCCCACCCAACCTCCCAGGCTTCTCTCTTTACCCTCATGAGGCCTCCTCTTTGGCCTGAACCTGTTGGGCGGAAGACCCAGCCTTCTGCGCCACTGATGCATGGAAAAGGAGACAAAGGGAAGAGGATGCTGCAGAAAGCAATTGCCATGGAGATGGTACCTCTGAGGGGCAAGTAGGCCTTGTTTGCTATCTTGCTTTGCTTGCCTTCTTATGTATCCCTCTTCATATCTTTTGGGGAGTTGAATTCATTGCTGCTGCCAGATCTGGAGTCCCGGGGCCCCGGTAACCAAATCTTCCCCGTCTGGCATAGCGGGGCTCTGCTGGCTGGTGTTAAATAGATGTAGCAGGGCAAGGGCAGAGGGCCTCAATGTCTTGATAGGAAACCCGTTGCCTTGATTAAAGCTTAGAGCCAGCCACACCGAGCCCGTCAGAGGGGAGTGGATTTGACAAATGGGGCGCGTGGGAAGGAGAGAACGGAGTGGGAGGAGGCAAGGAAGGGAAATGCAGGCAGACAGCTCCGCGAAGAACAGTGCCCTCTGATGAAAGGAGGGGAAGGGGGCTGGAGCACCAGAGCAGGGAAAAGGAAATAAAGGCAGACAGCCTGCGAATGGGCTGATTAAAGGGGAGAGTTTGGAGCCGACCCTAGTGCCCCCACAAGGATTGATACCTATGGCAAGATAACCATCAGCAGGTTTGAGGGTTGGAAGACCCAAAATGAACACACTCGCTGTGTCCCATACACAGAGAGGCTCCCGTGCCCAGCCGCCCAATCACACACAATGCATGTTTGCACTAGCACCCACATGGCCACATATACAGTCATAACCAGTTGCAAGAAGGTGGATGAGCACACGCAAACACAGCCACATACACAGGCATCCTCAGGCCTATGTGGACAGTCACACACGGTGGCTGGGATTTTCAAAGAAACCTAAAAGAATTCAGGGGAAGTTGGGTGCCTAATTCCCTTGGGCTCATTTGAAAATTCCAACTAGCGCTGGTTGGAAAATTTTTTGTTGAACCAGTTTTTTTCAATGAAAAAAGGCTGTTTTAACCAAAATGAAAATGTTTAGAAAGTGTTGCTTGCGAGTGGAATTTTGTTTTGGAAACACCTCCCTTCCCCCGCACACCAAGGGTTTCAATAATGTTGGCATGGCCCATTTTTGGAATGGCATGTTTCGATTTTTCACGATGAAATGACGGTGTGACATGAATGTCTTGGTTTATAGGTCTAGCTAAACAGTTTTCAAAGGGTGGAAATCAGAACGAACTGTTTCGATCGGCCCCAAATGAATTCTTTTCAGCATTTTGCTTCGTGGGAAATGTCGAAATGTTTGGGTTTCCATTTCGGAACAGAAAAAAAAAATCAAAATCGCAGAATCCCCCTCCCACACTCCCCCCGCCTCCACCCCGGGCATGCTGTCACAAATGCATAGGTGTGCACGTGCATACAACCAGAGGTGGATTATGGATTTCTGGGCCCTGGGCCAAAGCAAGTGGGGGCCCCTCCCCACCCCTTCCACCTGCACTCCCCCCATTCTCCCATGCTCCTGCCGGGGAAATGGGGTCAGGGTGCAGGGTCTTGCTCCGCCCCTCCGCCCAGCACTCCTGGCGGAGTCGGGGTGTGGGTGCTTCCCTGCTCCCTGGCAGGAATGCCAGACAGGTGGAGTGGAGCAAGCCCCCACCACACTCCCTGGCAGGAATGCCAGGCGGAGCAGGGAAAGGGGCAAGTCCCCGCACCCCAACCCCACTCCCCGGCAGCAGCACTGGGTGGGCGGAGTGGGGTGGATGTCCCTGTGGCTAGGAGCCAGACATGTCAGCCGCTTTAGGGAGCTGCAGAGAGCCAGGGAGCCTGCCTTAGCCCCACGGTGCTGCTGACCAGACTTTTAGTGGCCCTGTCAACGGTGCTCACCAGAGCTGCCAGGATCCCTTCTTGACCGGGTGTTCTGGTCGAAAACCCTAGGCGCATAACAGTCTTGTCTCCTGTGAGCTGTCACACTTTGGCTTCATTTTGGTTGTTGGGGCTGGTGTGTGGGAGCTGGGTGGGGTTGATGGAGCAGAGGGCCTGCAGGGCAGCCTGGAGAACAGGAATGCATGGGACGTGCAGGGAAATAGGGGAACACAAGGAAACATAGGGGAGCATGGGGGATTGTTGGGGAGCACAAGGGAACAGGAGTGGCGAAAGCACCCTAAAAGTGGAGGTACCACAGGCACCCAAACTGTGGCCTCACCCCCCCTCCACACTGTCCCTTCCCCCTGAGGTTCCACCCCCACGCTGCCCCTTCCCCTGAGTCCCTGCCCCCATACAGCCTCTTCCCCCAAGACCCTGCCCCCTCTTGCTCCTTTCTGTCCCCTCCCCCATCACTCGCCTTTATGGCCAATAAAAGGGGGGGCCTATGGCCCCCTGACCCCCCTGTTCTGGTGCCCCTGCAAGGGAACACGGAAAAGTGCCGGAAGCTGGGTGTCACAGGGCGCCTGGTCCCTTAAAGAGGGAGTGGGGTCCAGTGCTCATGTGACTCATTGGCTGCCTCCCAGTTTGACTTAAGAGAGGGCACCTGGGCCATATAAACAAGAACAACTGGGATAGTGGCGAGTCAGGTAGGACAGAGGTGGGTGAGAGGTGCCCGAGGAGCAAAAGGAGAGACCCCAGAGAAACAGGAGCTGCGGGGGGGAGCTGGTACAGAGAGCACTGGGGAAGGAGAATAGGTAATGACCATTGTTGGGGAGGACTGGCCCAACCCCGCTGCCAAGTTACAGGAGCGCTTGTGCAGAGCCCCTTGGGGACAAGGGGAAGAACCGGCCTGGTTAAGGGAAACTGAGTCGATGTTGGAGGGCGGCTCCCGGGAGCAGGGGTAGGACCCCCAGGCAGGGACACCTGGGTCGGTTGGACCCTGCAGGGAGTTCTCTCATGGGAGATTTGACTTAGGGCTGCTGGCGAAGTGTCAGGGGAAAGAAGCGAATCTGGGAGCTCTCAGGCAGGAGTTCTGGGACACGGGCAAAAAAGCCTGCGAACAGACTGGGTCTCGGGAGGGGGAGCTGGCCAGGAAGTCGCAGGCCGGGGGTGCGGAGCATGAGGAAGGCAGGGTCGCACAGGCGAGCCTGGGGAAAGCAGGGAGATAAGTAAGCAAAGGGCGTGCTGCGAAGGGCTGGGAGGGAGAGGAGCCTGGCGGGACCACAGACAGGGCCCAGGGAGATAGGGAATCCATTTCATTTATTGAGCTGTTCTCTTGTCTCTCCACGGGAATAAAGGAAGATCCCTTTTCCAACCCACACCTCTGTTCTCTGCGGGCCGGTAGCAGCTGAATGGGCGTTGCATGGGGAAGACCTACAGAGGAACCACCCCCGTTAAAGTGGCCTTTTCACCCAGAAGTAGGGAGCAGGCCATGCACATGAACACTGCTCTTGGGGACCCCTAAACCTGAGATAGTTTGGCCATTGGATGCCCATAATCCAAGGGCGGAAGAGGTGCAACCATCTTCCCTTTCTTTGTAACAGGAAATGGTTGAGAACCCTCTGCGTCCCAATGTGACAACATCCTGCCCCCGTAGGAAGTGTCTTGCTGCCAGATACACTGGCCACGGAGCAGGAGCCTTTCGAAGCAGCCCCCCCCATTGTCAAGGGAACCGCTCTCCGTGTTAGTCTCATTCCAGGGTCGCCTGGGGCCGGGTAGCAATAAGCCAAGTCCAATGATACAGCAAGAGGAAGGCAGAGAGCGCGTCTCTAAACGGCCGTCTCCTCTCTGATTGTTGTCTCCCAGGGCTGGAAATGATGGCTTTAAACTCAAAGGCACCATCTTTTTTTTTTGGTTCAAATCTAGTGAGATAATTAAATATTTAGAGGATGAGCTAATTTGAAAATGGTTGCCTTCTGCTGGAAAGCACTCAGCCATCAGATGGGATATTAAATCCCTCGGCTCTGGGTCTGTTTTGTCATCAGAAATGTTTTAAGCTTCTAATAAGGCAGTAATATGATAAACTTTATTACAAAACTTAATTGCGGGGAGAAAATTGCAGCGTCACACGTGCTATGGCACAGGACACTTTTTCAAACTTCCTGACACAAGACATTAACAAGGCAGCAGTGGGGAGGGAGGGGAAAAGACATTCATATGGGAAAGTCGGGAGGGAGCCAGCCAATGATTTATCTAACGGCCAGGACATTGCTTTCACATCTCATTGGAAAAATCTTTCTTGATTTTGGAGTTGGGCCCAAATGAAAATCCTGGATCCAGACACCTCTGTTCTTCAAGGGGGGTTGAAATCCAAAGCTGCATCCAAATTGGCCTCCCTGTTCCACCGACGCTAGTGGCAAAAGCCATGTGGATCACAGTGGGACTGGAATTCAGATCTGAAGACCCTGAATTTAGGTTCCTATGAAATCTGCATCTAAACGGCTTGATTCTTTGCTGCCTTGTTACCATTATGAATTAGTTTATTATAGTAGGGCCTAGAAATGCTGACAGGGCCTCATTGCGGTAGGTGCGGTATGTACACATAATGAAAGACAGTCCTTTCCCCAAAGAAAAATAGCCAAGCTCACAGACCAGAGCTGGGACCAGAACTCTGGTCTTCTAGAGCCCAGTGCGCTCACCTTATAGGCCACATGGCCTCCTATAGTGCTACCTTGCCTATTGTGTTGTCATGGACACCAGTGCAAAGTCAGAGTGGTGGCTATTTGCAAAGGCATAAGCACGGCCACAGGGTCTGAGGCGATGGAGGATCAGCCCCGAAGCATCTGTGCTGAATCCATCTCCACGTAATCTGTAAAGCATCTTTCCCACCTGTTGTATGAAGGGACTGAGTAATACATAGGCCAAACCGGGGGGTGGAAAACCTAGAGCAATACCATTGGCAATAACGGCAATGTATAGATAGGTGGGTGTGCTGGGGCATACAGGCCCCACCCTGGTGAGGAGGGGGTTAATGAAGGCCTGGAGCCCCACCCGGCCCAGCTCTGCTACACCTGCATCAGATGTCAGGTGTGGAGAGGGGAGTAGGCCCAGCTCAGTTTGGGATTGACCAAGCAGGACAGCAGACCTCTGCTTCTCCTTTGGCGAGTTTCGGCTAAGAGTCAGAGACCACTTACTGCCTGGATGAGCCTCCAGTGCAAGGGATGACCATTCCCGGGGAGACTACCCACAGAAGACCAGCTTGAAGACCAGCCCTGAGTAGGAAGGCAGGGTCTTGCCAAAGACTCCTCAGATAACCCTGTTTTTGAGTTCAGAGCATTCCTTTCCCTTTGAACCGGAATGCCTTGGCTAATTCAAGCGATCCATAGCCAGGGGGCTAAAGCACCACTGCATTGGACCCTGTGAGAAGCAGCATCTGCCCATCGAAGACCCTGTGACAGGGTGAGTAGGCATCAGGTGCTGTACATTTGTATTGCTTTGAGGTGTATTATGGTCGCTCCTCCACCCCACTCATGGACCAAGGCCCAGTTGTGCTAGGGGCTGTACAAACCCAGAGCACAATGATGGTTCCTGCCTTGAAGCGTTTATAATCTAAACCCAACCTTAGCTCTGCTTGGGCCACGTTCTGTAAATCAACAGCATGCAGCATTGGCCTGAGTTCTGCGCCGATCAACGTCAATTCCCATTGACTCCGGGGGTGGGGCAGACGTCAGCCGGTGCTGAGCACGTGTGAGAATCCCCTCCCCGAAAACCAGAAAGAAGGTCTCTCTCGCAAGGGTGTTTTGCTAGCTGGGGGCCTGGCCCTGCTTCCGTTGAAGTCAGTGGAGGTTTAGCCACTGGCTTCGGTTGGAGCCGAATCAGGGAGGGCGTAAGAGTGAATGAAAGCAGCTCGGGATTGAGCCGGGTGGCTGAGCCACACAACGATGGCAGGTTAAAAACGTGAGTCTGCACTTTTTTCCGTGCACTAGAGGAAGCGGCTGCTCTGTGGGATGGGCCTGAAAGAGCAACACCCCCCATGTGCGGTGGGTATCATAGGGCAGGGCAGGCTATGTCTCCGCTAATCCAGGCCGTGACCCCTCCTGTGCTCTGCCCCGAGGCCCCACCCTCGCTCCTCCTCTCCCCTGAAGCTGGTGGGGGCTCTGCTCTAGCTGGGGGGGGGCAGACATGGCCAGTAGCAGCTCGGGCTGGCTAGCAGTCCAGGGGTCAGGCTGGTGCTCGGGCCGGCTGGGGTTCCCCTGGCTGGGGGGGAGGGGGGCTCAGGGCTCTGGCTGCCAGGGGAGGGCCTTGGGTGGAAAGGGCAGGGCTGGGGGCTAAGCCTCTGCAAAGGGGAGGTTCACCTGCCACCCTTGACACACACCCCCTCCACAAGTTGGGATGTGGATCAGAACTCGGTGTCAGCCGCGTGGCCCCTTTCTCCTTCTCGCACATATGGTGCCCTGACCTGGCTGCTTCTCTGAAACGGACAACCCCGCTTTGCTTGTCCCAGATGTCATGGTGCCCACGTCAGAAATGCTTGGAGGAGGCAGTGAAGGGGGAGCAGAGAGGGAAATAAACCTGATTTAAAGAGCGGGAACCGTGAGGCCAGTGACCCAGCAGAGAGAATGAGTAATGGACGCGGAGTCAGTCGTATTAATGAATCTTGCTGTCTGGAGGCTGCTGGGTTGCAGCGTTCCTGGCCATGTCCAAGCAGCAGGAGGTAAGCGCTCGGCAGTATACAGCTGTCCATGGGAAGATGGTGGCCTGTGATTTAATGAATCTCGTAGTAAACGATTTCAGAGCGGGAGGATGGGAATCTCATTCCAAACTGGAATCTAAGCCATTTCCTGACAGCCACCGAAGAGAATGCAGGAGAGGGTCCGCCTGCTACTAGCTACTCCTACCCCCCCTCCTCCTGGTAGCAGATGGAGAATCAGTCCTGAGCGGAGTGAAATGTCTGTCTAGAGAGCGGTAAGGATGTGGGATGGTGCAAGGAGGAACAGTTTTCGGAGCAGATGGAGGGAAATACCAGTCAAGTGAAACCAGCTGCCGGGGAAAGTCCAAGGAGGACAAAGCCGGACCCCCTGCTCCCTGCCAAAGGGCTGTGAAGATGTAACAAAGCTCAAGGATCATTTGTAAGGTTATTCCCCCAGGTGTCAGTTGCGATCTGGTCTTTAACGAGGAAAAGACTCAGGGCAGGGAGTCTGCCGGGGCTGATTGGGGTCGTTAAAGCAAAACACTCCACCCGATAAAAGGGTGCAAAGCCCAGAAAAGGGATTAGAAGGTGAAGCCCAGGGCTTTAAAGGCAGCTTGTTTGCAGAGGGCTGCTGGTGGGAATGAGAAGTGCTGGATGGTACTTGGCCCAAGCAGAGCTAAGGTTGGGCTCGGGAGCTTTTTGAGTTGGGAAGGGAAAGGTGTTGCCTGCCTCCTGAGAAACGCTAGGGTCAACAGATCCGTGGGGGCTGGACACAGCACAGCAGATGGAGTCAGAATCCAGAGCCACCACTGGGCCTTTGGCTTACCACAGAGGACCAGCGAGAGAGCGAATGCACAGAGCAGACCCAAGGCAAAGCCAGGCCGGGGGCAGCCCAGCGGGCAGGGGAAGAAGAGCTGGCTAGGAAGGGTCTGTCTCCGGTGAAGCGTTCACCTGAGTTATTAGCACTTGGGTTGCTCCCCCTCGAGTTAGCTGCTGCGCTCACTCGTGTGCCGTGCTGAGACTTCTGGGAGCGCATCCCATGGTCCTTTGCGCCCAGCGGTGGCTCCAGGCACCAGCGCTCCAAGCACGTGCCTGGGGCGGCAAGCCGCGGGGGGCGCCCTGCTGGTCCCTGCGAGGGCGGCAGTCAGGCTGCCTTCAGCGGCTTGCCTGCGGGAGGTCCGCCGGTCCCGCGGATTTGGCGGCAATTCGGCAGCGGGTATGCTGAAGCCGCGGGACTAGCGGACCTCCTGCAGGCAGGCCGCTGCCTGCCGTGCTTGGGGCGGCAAAAAAGCTAGAGCCGCCCCTGTTTGTGCCGCAGCAAGTTGACCCGTTCTAGGACTTCTTTCCCAGTGAATTGTGGGAGAACTTGTCTGTCCTTTCTGGGTGCACAGGGGGAATTGTGGGAAGGTATTGGAGGACTAGAAGCGCTTGAGTAAAGCTAACAGGCGTCCATGCTGTCAAATGATCATGTTCGCAGCTGACGGGTTGTGCTCATTTGAGTTTTAGCCTATACCCCCTTATGGGCCAGCCAAATGGAGTTAAAAGCACCCCCACTCTCAGGTGGGAAGTTTCTGTTTGTGGACAGGACTCCGGTTAGGAGAGGCAACACTCGAATCACCTTGGCGGTGACAACAAGCCTGGTAAAGGATACAGTCTGGAAATGGGAGGCTGAACGCACAGATATGCATGGGGGGGATAGCTCAGTGGTTTGAGCATTGGCCTGCTAAACCCAGGGTTGTGAGTTCAATCCTTGACGGGGCCATTTAGAGATCTGGGGCAAAAATCTGTCTGGGGATTGGTCCTGCTTTGAGCAGGGGGTTGGACTAGATGACCTCCTGAGGTCCCTTCCAACCCTGATATTCTCTGATTCTTTCCACGTGGAGCAAAATCCCAGAGAGCTGTTGAGGAGGCTGTGTTGTCTAGTGGTTAGAGCAAAGGACTGGGAACCAAGTGGACTCTGAGTCATTCTTGGGCGCTTTGCTACCAAGGCGATCGGTGCCTTAGAAATATTACAGATGACCTGGAGCAAGCCTCTGTGGTTCTGGCCACTAGACAGAATAAAAGACCATTTGAAGCTGAGGTAGTTTGAAACTGGTTAGGTCACAATGGTGCAAACCCCATTTGACACATGAGGAGGGTTACATTGATGTAGCTTTGCTGGTGCACCTATCCCCCGTGAAGACAGGCCTTTCCCTTTCCCATTAAACATAACCCAAGAACTAGGGGTCACTAATGACATTAAGAGGCAGCAGGCTTCAAACAAACAAAAGGAAGTACTTCTTCACATAAGGCACAGTCAACCTGTGGAACTCCTTGCCAGGGGATGTTGTGAAGGCCAAAATTATATTGGGCTTCAAATAAAAATTAGATAAGTTCATGGAGGATAGGTCCATCAATGGCTGTTAGCCTAGATGGCCAGAGATGCAATCCATGCTCTGGGTGTCCCTAGCCTCTGTTTGCCAGAAGATGGATGACAGGGGATGGATCACTTGATGATTGCCTCTTCCGTTCACTGCCTCTGGGGCAGCTGGCACTGGCCATTGTTGGAAGACAGGATACTGGGCTAGATGGACCATTGGTCTGACCCAGTATGGCCGCTCTTGTGCTCTTATGTTCTTATTAGATGGTAGAGACCAGTGCTGGTCCCTGTGCTGGGTGGAAACCCCACCTCTCCATCCTACCTGAAGATACTTCAGAGACAAAAGAGAACAGCATAGTAGAGTAAGCAACACCTTGATCCCCAAACTGAAAGGACAATCATGATTTAGAGCAAGTAACTCCAGAATAATTAATTCTACCCTGCCTTTCATCACAGGCTCTCTAAGCACTTTGCAAACTCAGACTCCCAAGGGACAAGGCTAGTATTATCCCCACTTTACAGAGGGGGAAACCATGACAGGGAGAAGTTAGCAGCCAAAATGTCAAAAGTGGCCACTGATTTGTGGTCACAGCTTGCAACGCTTTCGGTCTGGCTTGCAGAGACGCTGCCTCCCTCGGCTTCCAGTTTGAGATATGCTTGGCACACCTGAAAATCAGACCTCAAGGCACCTCCCATCGGGCGGGAAACTGAGGCCACCAAAATCAGAGGCCACTATTGAAAAATGTAGCTGTGACTTGCTTTGCTCGTGACTTTGGGCCAAGAGCAGAACCCAGGAGTCCGGACTCCACGTCCAGCGCCTGCCTTTTTCCTTCGTATCTAGGCAACAAAGGACCTGAAGTTCATTTCCTTCCACCAGCAGAATTCCTGGTCTATCAACAACGTAACTGAATCAATCAGTTCCCAAAACCGGGGCCGGTGAGAAGAGAGCCTGCCGTGCCCTTGGCATGTGGAATCGATCAATACCTTAAATAGAAAAATATTGATAATGCAATCTCCAAGCTGCCGCAACAGACATATTTATGCCCCTAATAATACGCACCATGAGGAACGTCCCCTGAATTTAGTATGTTGTTTTTGATTTTGTAAACTCTTGTTGCTCGGGGAGGGGGAAAAAACCCACGTTCTATTTTTATGTCTCTCTATTTTACCATTGTTCTATCCCGTTTGTGAATCATCTTTCTTGGACAGATGGGTCCTAGCAGACCCCATCCTTGCTCCTTATAAGGAATTGAAGATTCATTTCATGCACTAAGTGACTGCCCCTCCCCCCGGCTATACTTTAGCAATGGAGCTTCGTGAAAGGATGATTTATATGAAACAAGGGGAAGACGGGAAGCCCTGAACTGAAGAGATTAACAAGTGAAAAGGGGGGAAGCATTAGGAGAAATTATTGGGCTGTCTAATGAGAACCGAAACTGGACACTCTGACATGGATGGAAATCAGAGTTTTGTTAGTTAAGAGAATGCCAGACCCCATTTACCTCCCCAGCGTGATGGGCATGGAGTACAAATTGATCTCGCTCTTGTTATTCATCCCATGATAGGTACCAGTGTTACTGAAGTCCTACAGTTATCCCCAGAGAAGCAGCGAGACATCCCAAGATCCAGCATGTGGTCCCACCTCTGCATCTCAGCCTGGATCTGCAGAGACCACCTCTAGGGATGGGAGGGGATTCCGGTCTGCCTCTGCCTTATTCGTGCAAATCCAGCAGTGTATAGGTACTGGAATCCGGGCTGATCCCTGATGCAGGGGGAGGTTTCCCCAGGCAGCATAACCTCCCCACACAACCCTCCCCTTTGTAAATGCAGCGTGGAACCAGGGGCAAGAAGAGGCATGTCAGAGGTGGGAAGGAGTGTGTCTGGAGTGCTAAACTCTGGTTATTCTGTGTTGCTGGACAGCTCCATTGGAAACCATTGGAGGCAGCATAAATTAGACCAGCTCTTTATAACAGCCAGACAGTCCCTAGCCAAGTCCAGAATCTGCTTAACTTTAAGCACATGCTTAAGTCCCATTGACTTCAACATGTGTAATTTATCAAGGCCTATATGTCATTATAAATTCCTTGAGAATTCAGACTGTTCTGTACCTACAGCATGTAGTATAGTTGTAGCTATGTCAGTCCCAGGATATTAGAGACAATGCGGGTGAGGTAATATCTTTTATTGGACCAACTTCTGTTGGCGAGCAAGACAAGAACAAAATAGATTAATCTAAAACATCAGGCAAAAAACCCTCGCAGGTTGTGACTTCAGATTGCAAATACTTCTGCTGCATAAATTGGAATGCTGCAGATTTTAGGATTTCTGTTATAAAAAGAGAAAACAAATAGGAGTTTGATTTTATTTTTTTTGCAAATTGTCACGTCATAAAACACGTTTCCATGAATAGTTCTGGTGCCACGTTCTGATTTTTGTTGGTAGTTTATAGAAAACCAATATTTCTAAAACCTGCAATTTTTTTTGACATCTGCATGGTCTTTATTAGAGCTAGATGAAACACTTCATGTGGAATGTTTTCCTTCTGGAAAATATGGATTTGTTAAAACCAAAGTTTTTGTGGGGGGAAAATGATTCTCTCCCCTTCCACCCCCCATGATGTATGCAGTGTTCCCAGGATATGAGACATGGTGGGTGAGGTAATATCTTTGTATTGGACCAGCTTCTGTTGGTGAAAGAGACAAGTTTAAACTGGTCCATAAAAGATATTACCTCACCCCCTTGTCTCTCTATATTTCCCGCATGAAATTTCAAAACTGAAAGTTTTCACTTGTAATTTACTTCACGTGTTGTTTCTTTTTGGTTTAAATAGGCCAAAGCAAAAGAATGATTTTAAACTAAGTGGATTTGGATCAAAATTGTTTCTTGAGTCAGGTTGAAACTTCCTCTGGGAAACCAAATTTTGAACAACAACTTTTCATGGGGATAAAAACTGGATTTCCAACTAGCTGTTGTCTCCATTACTGATACATTTAAAGAAATGACTGGGTGTAGACAGATACCAAAACAAAGGAGCAGACCAGCATAATTTAGTATGCATTTCTGAAAATGGATGAACATTCATCCAAAAGCATCAAAAATTAAAAGTCAACTCCTGTAAGTCGCAATAAAACTGGGTTTCTGTTTTGTTTTTTAAATTGGAACAGTTTAAAAATTTGTTTTTTCAAATATATTCAGTTTAAATAAACAAAGCAGAAATCCTGTTTTTTACAATATAATTTGAAAATCAAGCATTTTAATGGAGTTATCTGATACCATTGTACTGTCTCTGGGAGCAGAATTTCATAGCTTCATACTTATTCTTTGTATTTAGTCAGTGCCCAGGGACACCAGTCTTGCACCAGAACCTCAGTGTGCCAGGCACTGTACAAATTCATACTCCCTCCTTCAAAGATTCATAATTTCAAAGTCAGAAAGAACTAGTGCCTAATGCAGACCAGAGGCAAATGCTTTAATTTCTTTTCTCTTGTTAGCCTAACAAGGCAGGGGCTTGACCCCAGGACCTTTAACACCAAAGATCAGCTTGTTACCACTTGTGCTAAACCAATGAGTCTAAAGATGATGACTAATTTGGGGTACCTCAATGACTGGGGGCCCATTTGAGACACCTCAGCCTGATTTTTTTTCCAGAGTTTTCCGTGACTTAGAAGCACAAATCCCATTGACCTGTTATCTGAAGTCATATAGGCCCAGATCCTCAAAGGCTTTTAGGTACCTAACTCCCATTGGTTTCAATAGGGAAGGAGGGCTAGACACCTGTCCCTTTATAGGTTCTGGGCCGAGATGCTTTTGGAGATCCAGCGTGTCTAAACGGGAGCTGAATTCTTCTGTCTATAAAAGGTCTCACTCCCCATTTTACATGTACAAGCTCAATGAAGATGGAAGTGAACCTGATGAAACCTGATTTCATTTCAGCCCCAGCTGTGCATACTCTAGGTAGTAGTGTTGTCTTTTTCCGTGTGTGTGTATATGTATTATTTATTCATCATTATTTACAACTTACTGTAATGTGTTACCGTCTTTGGCGGGCCTGTAATTACCTATTGCTTTTGAGTAAAATCAATAAAAAGTTTGAAGGCAGGAATTCACACAGTGTTTAACGCTAGCTATTTCTGGGGGGGCTCTGAGTTCACATGGCACTCGTGCATGGTGGGAGGAAAGCAGACCCGTGTTTTACCCCTTGTTGGTGTCTGGAGCTGGCTTGGATAAAAACTAAATTCAGAGAGAAAGACCACTCTGATGAAAACTCACGCCAGGCACGCCGTGCACTTAGGCTCCATCCTTGAGAAATGCTTAATAGAGCACTTTGTACATACAGAGCCCTAACTAATTCACCCTTCGAATACTCCTCTGAGGTAGGTGTCTGTGGGCTTTTCTACACGGGGAGTATTCCTGAATAGCTATTCCAGAATAAGGGGCTGGCCATAAATTCTGTAACGCTTTAGGGGGTGGACGGATGGGTCTTTAATTCTGGGTGTCTGTTTCAGTGTTGCAAGGGGGTGGATCAGTCTTGAAAATCACCGGAAAAAGTAATGTAATTTATGGACAGACCCTAACTCCCTATGACGATGCTTTTTTCCAGAAATTCCAAATTAGTTGACCTAATATTCTATACAACACCATCGAAGAGTTGTTGTTGGGGGGGCCCAAATTTTGCTCTGAATTACATGGAAAGCAATGGGGATCATGCCCGATTTGAGTGGAACTGTCAGCAGGATAAAACCCAGCATCTGGCTGTCTTGCATGCACACAGATGTAGCCACGATTTCCTGATGTGCATCTCTCTACCCATCCATGCTTCTGCCGTCTTTCTCCTGCCCTTTCTTACTGCTGTTTCATTCTCTCTCTGAACCCTGCCCTCTTATCCCCTCCCTGATGGCTAAGTGCTGACTCAGTAGCTGATGAATACAAAATGTGATGAGCCCCATACACGCGTCTTCCTGCTGCAGCACAGGGGGGCCCTGCAGCTGGATTGCCACAGCGGGGCTGAGTTCAGCCCCTGACACTCCTTCCTTGAAGCAGGCAGAGTCTCTCTCTCTCTTTGCGAGCTTCTCCCCCAGGAAAGTTGGCTAGAAATGACACCTGGCTCATGTAAGATGAAGGAAGGGCTTCCCCTCCTCGTAGATCAACACACGCAGAGCCACAGACAGCCTAGCTGGCTCGCTAGCCGCACAGCTGAACTGCTCAGATTAGTGGCGTCGGTCACTAGGAAGTGTTTTATTCTTGCCTGGTAAAGGAATGTCCCAACTAGGGTGACCAGATGTCCTGAGTTTATAGGGACAGTCCTGATTTTTGGGTCTTTTTCTTAAATAGCCTCCTATTACCCCCCACTCCCTGTCCCGATTTTTCACACTTGCTGTCTGGTCATCCTAGTCCCAACCCTGCTGTGAATGGGCCCAACTCAGCTCCCCTGAGCCAAACTCCCTCCTGAGATTCAGGGTGTTACAAATCTGGGCCTGAATTTTGCCACTTGAACCCCTGTCTAATATATATGGGACCAGCAATATCCTCCTCCCATAAAACTGTGGTTCGGTGTTCAGAACCTCCTGTCTGGGTTTTAGTCCTGTGGTGTCCCTAGAGCTAATTATGTAGATGTAAATGCCCATATATGAAGTTCTGGTGGATTAACAATCACTTAGACCTGCAGTCCCATAAGGATGACTACCCAGTAGTATAAGAAAATCACAGGCAGGGATTTATGAGCTCAGCCAATCAATAAATCAAAGCAACAGCAAAGCCCCTTTTGCCCTCAACTCCTTAGCAATGTCCTGCTAAAACCCGAGCAGATGTTTTTTTGCAGGATGCCCGGAAGGCCATCAGCTTGGCAGCTATTTCAGACCAAGGGCATGGAACATGTTCGAGTCCCTCCCTCTCCAGCTCCCTCTCTCCAGTGCTTCTGATGAGCTATCATGGGGCTGGAGGGATCCAGAATAGGAGGGACACTACCGAACCCCTGAGAGATGAGGCTTGAGCAGGTGGCTGGCCTTTGAAGTTGCACCTCAGACCTGGGGAGAGCCGCATCTCTCTCGTCTATCTGCTTCCCTGCCCCCACAGTCGTCTCCATACAGGTTCCTTCCTGCCCCATTCCTGACTGCCCCAGCCCAAGGGAGGGTCAGGAACAGGAAGTGAAGCCAGGTCGTGCTGGGGGTTCCAGGCACAGGAGGAGGGTATTGGTGGGGGCAGGGCAGGGCTCACTCCAATGACTAGAAACCCTCCCTCTTTTTCAGAGGCCTCATCTCCTTGGAGACCAGATATGCTGGATCCTAAACCTTCCCCCTTGGTCGGAGTCCCCTGGGCTCCCGTAGGATCCCAGGAAGTCAGCCAGGACCTGGGTGTTAACCCTTGGATGTCAGTCTCTTAAAGATCAAAGCCCTGAGGTTCCTTGGGGTCCAGACCCTCATCTCCCCCACCCCACACCCCAGTCATTAGCTTCTGACCCCTCCAGCCATAAGCTTCCATTGAGTGGTGCCCCTTGGCCTGTGCGAGGAGCTTTGTCGTGACACAGAGCCAGGAAGGGCTGCCACCCCTGTGCGACAGCAAAACACGTTATTCAGCAGCCCTAGCTAACGCACTCATCAAAGGCGCCGAAGAAGGTTACAGTGGGAGCAGAAGTTTGGACTTACTTTAGCTGTCTCCCAGCCCAGCTGCAGCTACAACCCATCTGACCGGGTGTCTCGGTCTGCCTGACTCTGCTTTACATGACTATTATATATTCCCCACCCCCCGCCCCCCGCCCCCAGGCCAATTGCTCCATCAGTGTCAGGCTGTTCGCTGAGGGCTGAGCAGAGAGCTGTACATGGGCCTGGGAAGAGGCATTGGGCTTTCGAGTATTGATTACCCCTGGAGGGTAGAGCGTATGGGGGTTGGGGAGATCACAAATCTAACCGAAAGGGGCTCCTGCTTTCTGTCGAGTTCTGAGGATCAGTCCCACAGCCTGTGAGCTGGGGCAGTCAATGCCTGAGAGGGTGGGTTATTCGAACCCTGGAGAGAAAAGTGTTAGCCCAAGGGTAATGGAGATATCCCATCTCCTAGAACTGGAAGGGACCTTGAAAGGTCATCGAGTCCAGCCCCCTGCCTTCACTAGCAGGACCAAGTACTGATTTTGCCCCAGATTCCCAAGTGGCCCCCTCAAGGATTGAACTCACAATCCTGGGTTTAGCAGGCCAATGCTCAAACCACTGAGCTATCCCTCCCCCAATGGAGACAAGAGGCCCAGTCCTCCACTCGCTCACCCCAATGTAATTCCCTTGACTCCTGATTTGCATGGGCGTGAGGGCCGAATCAGGCCCAAGGGGTTTAGTTCCAGAACCCCTGACGTTGAGGGGTTTCCCTATGATTTCCATTATAATGCGGTCCAGACCCAGAGCTCCTTGCAGCGGCTTCTACAGTGCCTACGGCTGGATCCCTCAGATTTGAGGGTCAGATTCAGAGGGGTTGCGTCGATTACAGCTGGGGAAGTGGAAGTTCCATGTAACGTACACACTGTGGGCCTGGGAGGAGGTGGGCGTTAAGGGGAGGAAAGATAATTTAACTGACACCTTCCTGCCAGCTTCTTTCCCTGATGTGTTGCTCATTTCCAGCCCTGGAATGTGTAAGTTACACCAGCTTAGGTGCCTCCAGACCCACCTTGCACATCACCTCTGAATGGGGGCCTCTGAGGATGCGGGCTTGTTTCAGGATCCATGACACCTGGAGTCGATTTGTAAACTCCCAGGAGTTTGGAATGCATTCCCAGGGAGCAGCAAGGGACTGATATATTACTAGAGGCAGTGTGAATTTGCTTGAAGTGGGAAGCACAAGATGAGTCGTCTCCTTGTTCCGGATCTCCCCCATTGTATCCACACCCCTCTGCCCTACAACCAGACAGATCTGCCCATTGCAATCTTCTCTGCATTAGCAAAAGAAAAGCTTGGTTTATCACCCCTGCTTCCAGCTCCAATGGTTTGATCCTTGAGTGGGCACTGGGCTCACGTCTCAAAGACCAGCTCTGCCAAGCGGATACTCAACTGAGGACCCTGCTCCCAAGCTTTACCCCGGACAGACAATTGAGTGGAGCCAGCAAACCAAACTTCAGACCCTGCCCTGTGGTGGGATGCACTTATGATGCTATGTCTGGCGGATGAAGAACAAACCGCATCCTTTGTTTAAGTTTATTTGACTTGAGCGAAAGGGGGCTTTCCTAAAGATCCTTTGTAGCTGCTCATCAGAGCAGACCAGCTGCCCAGAAGAATACAGCCGTCCCAGTCATGCTGCTTGACTCCATCTGCTTTGGCAGGTCGATAGCTTGCGTTTTGTGAGAGGAAACACAGCCTGAACCAATCAATATGAGAAAGTCCTTACTCCAGCAGCAGCATGAAGGCTAGCAATGGCAGGGAGGCAGCCCAGAGCTGTCTGCAGGGACGGACCACCTCTTCATTACAGTGAAGGAGAGGTATTTAACGTATGGGCGAATGCCCAGTCGCTCTTAGCAAGGTGAAGCCAGTCACGCTGCAGATTGCAGCCAGTGCTACGGTCATCATCTGAAAAACCCACCCGCAGTCGTGCTACTGCCTTCAGTGGTGGGCCAGGAAGATAGATTCAACTGGAGGCAGTTCAAAGGAGAGCGTCCAAAAACAATCGGGGAGCTGCAGGGCTTGATTTGCGAGGAAAGATCAAATGAATTTAAATATCTTGGCTCAGCAACTGCTCTGCAGGAACCTGGTTTCCGCCTGCAAATATCGGAAGGGGGCGGAACGCATTAGGGTGGGATTAACGAGGAGCGATGGGGTGTGCGATTGGTAGGAAACCAGTGAAGGACAGTAACTCGCAAGTGATGGGATGTCTTTTAGGAATGGGATAGCTGCAGGCTGATGCCATGGGGCGGTGAAACAGCCTCCTGGAGAGATTGAAAACGAAACTGGGCAATGGACTGGAGACTAGATGGAGGAGGGGGAAACTCCTGCACCAGCTGGGGGTGGACCTGGGATGCCCAGCAGGTCTTTGCCGTCTTTAATTTCTATAAGCCACCTCCTCTTGTTCTCACTCAGGCAAAAATCCCACAGAACTCACCTACGGGTGGGAGGGTTTGGCCTTCGTGGATGCTGGAGGCTGTGCGTTGGGGCTGGAGAGCAGGACGGTATCTTAACTGAGGTCATTCTCCTCCTTGGGCTTGGTTTTTCATTCAGCCATTTACAGCAAACTCCAGAGAGGGGCCAGATCCTTAACTCTGCTCTCCTAGGCCAAAATCCCATTGTCTCCCAGTAAGGACTGGGGAGGATCGGGCACATAGGTTGGGGGTGCAGAAAGGAAGTCACAACGTTCCCCTCCCCCCCTACCCCCACAACACACCCCCTTGAGTTTCATCCTAATTCTCCACTTTCATTGGGGATCAGTCTCACTCTCACATTCCCCCATGCCTTGCCCTGCCAGCTGGAGCCATCTGACTTAGAGAGCTCCTTGTCCCCTGGGGCTAGAGGACATTTTGGGAGGGCACAGGAACACCCAGTGTGTGCTGGGTAATTCTCAAACTGACATCCGTTACCAAAGCCACAATGAAGGCCGGTAATGGTGTGATGAGCACCACAGAGAGCATTCGGCCAATGTCATGCTCCGCTGAGTCGTGCTACATGTCAGCTCCCCGCTCGGAGGCCTAAGGTTGCTGCTGAGATGGGAGAGAAGCAGCATTTTCAACTGCCTCCTTTCACAAGTGCACAATTAGCTAGTCAGGGGAGGAAGCAAGACAGGGTTTTCTTTTGATAAACTCAAACTCCGAGGCAGAAGAGAAGAGCGCCCAGACAGCATGAGGCTGCAGAAACCAGGTCTGGGCAAAGATGGGGAAACTTGCTGCGAATCAAGGAATCCACTCACCTCTTTCTTTCTTATTATGTGTCTTATAGTAGCATCTACTGCCCCCAACTGAATTCAAGGCACCTGTGTGCTAGGGGCTGTACAAACCCATAACAGCAGACAGCCTCTGCTCCAAACAGCTGGCAATCCAAATAGACAAAGGGAGTGTTATATTGCTCCTGCTTTACAAGTGGGGAAACTGAGGCAGCAGACCCTCAGAAATGAGCCCAGATCTCCTGAGCCCCAGAGCGGTGTGGTAGCCCCAAGACCATCCTTCCTCGCTTCCAGTGAGGGACAAGGGGAATTTTACCTTAATAATAACGGCACTACAGTGTTCTCCAGCAATGGCCCCAAACAGTGTAGTTGCAATGTTTAATTAATACAGTACACTACCACAATCTCTCCAGACACTATGGTAGCACTCCGGTGAGACAGGATTCCTCCGATTCTCCTCTGCAGCATGGGCACCGTGACAAAGACTTCAGGCCCAGCAACCCTAATGCCAGCATCCCTGGCCAGTATAGGGGAATTGCTTGCCCCAGTATAGGGCACTCCTCCTCTGCACCCCTTCCTGCTGCCGATGTATGGACAGGGACTGGGGAGGAAAAGGAATGTGACGGACTGGCAGTCCCTGGTTGATGTATCAGCCCCTGGGGACCCCTAGCAGCTGCAATCGTTTAGAGCAGCCTTCAAGCTGCTCTGAATTATGCCGCACACCCGAGCTGCACACAGCTGGCCTAGTTTCAGGAGGGGGGAAAAGACACTTCCTTGCTCCCCTCCCCCCCACAAACTGTACTGGACACATCTCAGCTGTAACGGAGGGTCTGGCCCAAACATTTTGGACCATTCTTGTAGAATACCATGCTAGCTTTTAAAGGAGGGACCCTGACGCCTTTGGGACCCTTGCTGCATAACGCCAGTCTCCAGTATTCATTCCCATCTGGGCAGTCCTCTCCATACCAGCAATCTCTGACTTAAAAGAGTGGGATGGGCAGGTGAAAGGGGGGATTTAGTCTGCAGGTCGTCTTCCTCTTCAGGCTTTCTCAGGCTGCCTCGCCCAGGGGCATCAACCCGATGGTGGCTTCTCAGTGTTACTGTACTACAAATAAAGAATAAAATAGACAGGAGCATAGATGGATGGATAGATGGGCTGGGGGGGTGGTGGATGTTGGGCTGTGGATGAGATGGATGGGTAGATAGATTTGGGGGGCAGGGAAGGGGTGTATACCTTAGGTGGATAATACAGAAGGACCCCCCAATGAAACCAGTTGATCGGCGCTGTGTGTAGCACTTCTCCCGGAAACCCAGTCAAGTACAGTGTGTCTCATTCAGCTTTTCCAGGGCGATGAATGGCAGCTGGCGAAAGGGAAGGGAGCTGGAAGTTGTATTCTGGTTCTCTTGCAGTTTTGTGTATTTCCCCGGTTAATTGTCTCCCAGGCTCCTTTCCAAAGAGTCTTTGGTGGAGCAGGCAGATGCCAGCTTGTGTGTGTGTGTGTGTGTGTGTGTGTGTGTGCTACTATTCCTGGGGGTGGAGGGGAAGGGGGGGGGCACAGGGAGGAGGGGCAGCTGCAGTGACTTGGGTTTTTGAAAAGCCACCCAGCCAGTGGGAGGGCAGCATCGATCGTTTTAATAAAACAGGGCAGAGCTTCAGGCGCAGAGGCAGGTGCTGTCCCGCAGCCAGCCGGGCTGCGTCCTTCTTCCAACCTGAGCCCGCCGGGGAGGTGAGAAGCTGCTGGGGCTGCGAGAAGCGCCTTCCCCCCCCCGGCCGCTCGCCCTTGGCTTGGGGCACACACGGGAAAGACCATGGAGAAGAAGCTGCTGGTGCTGGTGCTGGTGGTGGTGGTCCCAGGGGTGAGTGAACCTGCGGGCTCTGGGGCCGGGGCCGGGGGGACCGGGCGCTCGGAGAGCCCCAGAGGAGGAGGCGCCCCCGGGGCGGAGGACGGGGAGGGAGGCAGAGGGGTGAGGGGTGGTGGGGAAGGGGGTAGGCGGGCAAAGGGATGGGGCGGGAGCGGGGGGGGCAGCCGGACGCAGGGAGAGAGGCGGGCAGTGTAGCGGGACAGGGAACGGGGGTCCGGGCACAGGCGGGACGGAGACAAGGGGTGTAGCGGGTGCCCGGTACAGGGGTGCGGGGGAGGGGTGCGGTACCCGGGTGCGGAGGAGGGGTGCGAGAGGGGTACAGGGGGGCAGGGGAGTGGTTAGCGGGGGAGGGATGCGGGGGTACCCGGGGGCAGGGGAGTGGTTAGCGGGAGAGGGATGCGGGGGTACCCGGGGGCAGGGGAGTGGTTAGCGAGGGAGGGGTTCAGGAGGGTACCCGGGTACAGGGGCGAAGGGGAGTGGATAATGGGGAGGGGTGCGGTACCCGGGGACAGGGGNGGGGGGGTGGAGGATGGCCAGGCACAGAGGTGCAGAGCGGAGGGCAGCTGGGCAAAGGGGGGGGTCACAGAGGGCACGGCTGAGCTGTAACCTTCCCCCCTCTGGGCCGGGCACTTTGCCTGGGACATGCCCCGCCCGGGGGGCTCCATCCAGCCAAGGAGCTGAGCACCCACCAATGGATGCCCAGGGGCTTTAAATCAATACAGGCGGCTGGGCTGGGGATCGTGCGGCCAAACTGGCCCCTGTGATGAACCCCCACACACACCTCTTCCCTCCATCCATCCACCCTCCCCCTGCTGTGCCCCTTTCCAGACACTCCCCGACCTCTCCCTACCCCATTCCCAGGGACAGGGGTGGGGGCAAAATCTCTCCTCACCCCCAGGAGTCCGGCTGAGCATCATGGCAGCTTCCAATGTCCCTGCTCGGGGAGCTCTGGAGGCCACCCCCAACGGAGAGAGGGGAAGCCCCGGCCCAGGGAACGTCTCAGCCCGCGGGCACCTTTCCACAGCTGGCTCAGTTCAGCTAACCTCACCCTTAGCCTGCCTGGCAGCCCAAGCGCCAGGACCCCTGTGACCTTCATGCCTAGCAGAGGGCCAGGGGGTTCTCCTCTAGTCTGGGACCCCCTGGGGGGCAAAAGAGGGCATCTACCCCCATGAGATCTGGGCTCCCACCTAAGCAGGAGCTACAGGATCCGAGAGAAATTATGCTTTTTTTTGCTAAAGCACCCCTTCCCTTCCCTCCCTGGGTTCTTGGGGGGCACCAGCCATTCAAATACGATAGGGGGCAACCGTTAAAAGTGTTGCACAGGGGAGAGTGCGACAGGCCAATGAAATATTCACAAGCCAAAGGCAGTGACCGAGCAGAAGAAAAGGTGCCTAGACGGAGGTAAATGATAGATCCCAGGGACAGAGGAATTGCTAGCCCCGCTCAGATCCACAGGGCAGGCGTGGATGTTTCCGTGGATATCAGGGATATCCAGTGTTATGAGAGTGACTGCTGGGCACATTTTGGAGGGGATTTTAAACCTCATGCTTCAGGGCTCGAGCCAACCTCATTTATTTAAAGCCATTTTGCGCTGGTGAGAAGTGCTTCCTCAGCCCACAACTTGATCAACAGAGCAGATACAGGCCAGGCACCCCCAACACTCTCCCTGCTCAGCTGTGACCCGGAGGGGTCACCTCTAGGGCTCAGAGGGGAGTTAATTTGCACCCTTGATTCTCTGCCGAGACACCCAGCCAAGCAGGGTGTGGGGGCAGGCAGTGGTGGACTGCAACGAGAACATCTGCCCCTAGAAGGTAGAGAGACACCCATCAGTTCACTTCACACAGGCCACCGAACAGATGGCAATAACTTTCAGTCATCACCGAGCTGCGCCGGATTGGAACCGCTTACTTAGAGCTGAAAAGCTCAGTGTCCCGTTACCAACCCCGAGCCGCAGATAAACTCCTTGGGAGGACTAGGAAGGGAAGGGGAGCTCATCTGCTCTTTGTCTTGGGCAGTGCCGTTCTCAAGTGATAGGATCCAGAGAGGAACTGCCCATGTGGTGCTGTGACTTGCGAATGACCCAGGCTGTAGAATTCAGATGCAGATTTCAGATGTCCCCAAAGTGGGGGGGGTTGTTCTGAGCTGGCATTTTGGTTCTGCTGGTTGTGGACAGCGAGGCGAGTAGCCAGGGAATGTGTCAAGGCTGCAGGGCAGTACGGCTCCAGGATTTTGGGCCCATCTCCTGCTCAAAGTCTGCTCCAGGTCTCCTGTTCAGGGTGAAATCTTTTTCATGCCAGAGACTTACTGGTAATGTGCCCAGCTCCCATGTCCTACATATATTTAGGAATTAATGATCAGTCATCCTCTTCCTTAAACAAACAAAACACACACACACACCCCACACACACCCCAGCACAACTTAAAAAGCAATTAAAAGCTCACGGAGGTGTCACTCTCTCCTTCTTGTTCGAGCTGTCAAAATGCTTTATGGGGTTAATACCTGCGGCTTTGTCAACAGGAGTTGTGTTAATAACATGCACATTTCGCCGGACTAATTTAGACCATGTGCTCTCCCATAAATGTGTTAATCTTTATGGGAGTTTTCAGTGCTCAGGACCCGGAGCGGAAAGGGAAACGCAGGCTGGCGGGGAGGATGGATTCTGGAACCTGGGAATGGAAGTTATATTTTCCACACCATTTAGTAGCACTGAGGGGAGGGATTGCCAAGGAGCAGGGGGCATTGCTCATTTCTTCTTACCTTTCCCGGCAAGAATTACAACAGGGGATGCAGAGTGCGAGCTGTCAGTCAGTGGCCCTCCCCGGCAATCAGATTGCGAGGGACTGGCCGTATCTCACAGCTGCTCCTCTCCAAGCAGGGGGCACTGCAGGGAGTGCCGGTGGCAGGAAAGTCTGTATATTTCACTTCCAGCTTCTAGGAACCCTGGCAGAAGCTGGGGTGAGAGCCTGGCTCTTGGTAACCCACTTCCTTCAGTCCCAGCCGGCCTGAGCAGACTGGGGCCGAAAGCACAGCTGCTGTGGTCCCATTCGTTCCCAGAGCTATTCATAGTAAAAAATGTGAGCAGCTGGTTTGTTACTCCAGCCCCAGCCTCTGGCAAGAGGAGTCACTGCGGGAAAGGATACAGGACAATGTTGACGCAACTACGGCGGTTCTTGCTCCTCTCAGCAGGGGTCACTGAGGGGTGATGCAGGAGGTGACTAGGGTGACCAGATGTCCCCATTTTATAGGGACAGTCCTGATATTTGGGGCTTTTTCTTATATAGGCACCGATTACCCCCCCACCCCCTGTCCCAATATTTCACACTTTCTATCTGGTCACCCTAGAGGTGAGCCGGGTATGATGGCACTTAAAGCAATTTCATTTGGAATCATTCAGGAATTTTCACACGCACACACACCGTTGTAGGCCAAAAGCCTAATGGAGAAATTGGTCAAAACTCTTTGGCGGAAATTTACCAGTTTTACTTAAACTTGCACCAGGAAGATTCCTTAGGTCAGGGTGGAATTTCTGAGCAAACCGAAAGCAAGCATAGCTCAGTGGTTAGGGCCCTCAGCTGCACTGGGGCGGGGGGGTGACCCAGGTTCAAATCAGGTAGAGGGAGATTGCCTCTAAAGCTGGTGGAATCAGGCAGAAGAAAGCTTTGAGTCAGGGTGTTTCGCTGCCCTAGTCACAGGGCTCTTGGCTTTTCTCTCTCTGCCATGTTTTGTGGACAGTTTCGAAAGGTTTGGGTTTCATTCCGAGGCAGAATGTTAACAAATTTTGAAACCTCACCATTTTTCACCAAATGGAATTATTTTCTTCTGGCCAGCCCTCATTTAATTCTTATCTTCTTCCAGCAGGGGGCACTGTCGAATGATGTGACAGTGCTGGCTGTGGAGGGGGACCCCACAGCTTTTCCAGTCCCAGCTTCACCCAGCAGAGATGCCCTAGACCAGGGTTTCTCAACCCGTGGGTCGGCGCCTGACATTGGGTCGCCAGAATGTTGCAAAGGGCCCCTGGCAGCTCCTGTCCCACGGGGCTGGCTGGGCTCGCCTCCCTGCTCCTGGTGTTGCAGTCTCTGGAGTCCCAGTGTCGCTCAGGTTTGGCCGAGCCGTCAGGCCGGCGGGAGTCCGGGCAGGTTAAATTTGAGTGAGTGGCGCTGCAACCCATGAGCTAGGTCACAACTCCACTCACACCAATTTGGTCCAGTCAGGGGGGCCAAATCTGAGCAGCGCTGCAACCCTGCAGGTTGCAATGCATGGAGCGGAGATCCAAGCCCAGCCAGGAGCTGCAGGGGTGAGTGCCGGGCAGGACCCAACCCTCGCAGGGGGCAGGACCCGACCAAAACCACCCCAGCGCCTCCACCCCCAGACTCCCGGCTGGAGCATGAAGCCCCATCTCTTGGGGTCACTGGTGTGATGCAACATTTACAAGAGGGTCTGTGCAAAGAAAAACCCACGGCACCGAGCATCAGAGCCTGGGTCAATTGACTCGAGCGTGTGGGGCTTGGGCTGCGGGACTAGAAATAGCCATGTGGGTGTTCAGGATCGGGCTGGAGGGCAGGCTCTGAACCACCCGCTTTGCAGGGTTTCAGAGCCCAGAGTCCAGCCCAAGCTAGAACGTCTCCACGGCTGTTTTGAGCCGTGACTTGAGCTGTCACTTGATCCAGCCTCCGTGGGTCTTTTAGTGCAGTGGTGCCTAGAGAAAGTCATCCCAGGCCCTCGCTAGTTAACTGTGCTGCCAAATGCAGTGCCCACATGCTCTCAAGCGCTGGGTAATTGGAGCCCTTTGTCATTCAAATGCCTGTAATTGGCGCTCCCTTGTCTAACGCCAGCATCTGTAATAGTCAGAGCACAGCGTTTATCCAGTGGACACTGGGAAAGGAGGCAGCTAATTGGCTGAGGGAAGGGCCTGCTGTGCAGGGAACTGAGCTGGGTAGCAAAGGCCCTGGTCTCCTTAGCCCAGCTCGTCTCCCTTGCGTGGCCAGGGGCGTGTGGGCCAGAGAAATTGTCGGGAAAGCGTCTTTCCTGCCTCGTTTTGTTTTTTTTTTCCTGGCAGGGTTTGTTCTGAGGGATTGTTTTCAATGCCGTATTTTCATTTCTGGTATGAATTGTATTGCTCCCAGACACCTACCCGGCACAAGAGTAAACCTACTCATTAGAGGCTGATACTATGGGAGTCAAGAGGGAGTGTGATGGTGAGAATCCAGGAGCTCCTCTCCCGGTTGCTGGGAACGTGAGTGGGACTGGGGTTCCTTCCAGTGATGCTCTCCCTAGACTCTGCTCTATCTTGTGTAGCTGCTTCCGGCTATGGGTGGCAGATAAATGTGAATTTCCTATGTTTGCTGGAAGGAAGGAAGAACTTTTTTTCTCTTCCAACTCCACTTAGCTATTCCTCCCACATGCTATCTGCTGCTGCTGGAGAGGTCAGATTTCTGCTACTCTACCCCTCTCCAAGTGCCATACTTTGACTCTTTCTTCATGAATAACTCCAATACTTTCTTGTGCTGCTACCCATAGCAGCAGACTAAAACTGATATGGTTCTTGTTCCCAGAGGCCATGAGACTGACCAGCTTGTAGGTTTTACTCTGCTGCTGTTTGAAGAAACGGTGAGCAGCAGGCGAGCTATCTGTCTGCAGACTCAGGAAGACAGTGCTGCATCCATTCCCATTTGGGAGGTTTTCTTCAGAAACCTAAAAGCTAGAAACAGAATTATTTTTTCTTAAAAAAAGTGAATCTTAAATTGAGTAGAGATTGATGATTTATGCCTTTCATCATCATCACTCCCATAACCGCATTGGTCGTTGGGGCACCCTCACTGATAAGCAATCAACCGATTGTCTCCTCCCCTGATGATTGTGTGTCAGTGCCTGAGTCTCCGCAAAGTCCATTCCTGTCCACTCTTTTATGTTGTCAATCCATCTCTTCTTCTGTCTACCTCTTCTCTTCCCCTGTACTGTCCCTTGGAGGATGATCTTGGATAGGCCAGATGATCTTGTTATATGGCCATACCACTTCAGCTTGTGCTTCTTCATGGTCGTCAGAAGGTCTTCATATGACCCAGCGCGTTGGGTGATGATGTTACGGACCGCTTCATTAGTGATGTAGTCGAAGTAGGAGATGGTTATCAAGGGATTAATTCAGGGTATTATGAGTTGGAGCCATGCTCCACCTCGCCCTTACTTCCTGTTTTAGTCAGTGGAAGCTTCCCTCCCTCCACTCTGTTGTGATGCAGTTGAATAAAGCAGCAAGTTCCCAGCCTGCAGTGCTGTGAGCAGATGTATTTTTGTTGCACTGAGTGGTCGCTTTTCGAAAATACCCCACCCCCAGGAAATGTTTCCCCTTCAGCACTAGCCAAGAGGATTGTTCAAGTATAGCTGTGTTTATCGATGGCCCTGTGGGACCACTGCTCAGGACAAGGAGATAGGTATTTCAGTCTCTCGCTCCCATGTATTCCTGGGCCTTTCTGTTGAGACCGTAGACACGGTCGGCAGTTAGCGTCCATGGCGGCTGGTTTGTGACATGCAGAATAGAAAGTGGCGTGCTGCTGCCAAACAACCGCCAGATAGTAGCATCTTTTGGTCCCTGCCTGGGCTAGATTTGCACTGGGGCCCAGAGCCTCAAAAGTATGTAGGCGCCCAACTCCCGTCGGTGGAAGGTTCTGAATCTCATTACCATGCCCTGAGCCATCCAATCCTCCCCTTCTTCTTTTTGTTACCACAGTTCAGACAAACCTGCAGGATCCTTCTACCAACAAGCATTGCAGCGGGGGGGGGGGGGGAGGGAGAATAGCCGTTGCACAACGTAACCTTTGCCGACACTCGGCCGCTAGCTGTCTCTTCTAGGGAAGCGTTGCTAGGGAAGGTGCTTCGCAACAAGAAAGCACTTTGTGAAGTTAAAGCACCCAGCCCCCCCACTTCTCAGAAAGATTGGCCTCGCTCATCTGCCGTTTACCAAACCCACATGATGCATGTGCAGCTCTGTCCTAACCGCACAACTTGCGGCGTGTTATTGCTTCCATACGCCAGGGCAGGGTTTATTTAGAAAGCAAATATTGTTGCTTCCATTAGACAGCGATGCGGCTGAATCCCTTGGCACCATAATTACCAAGCACTTCAAAGCGTGCACTTCCATTATCACTCCTCGGAATTCAAGTCCTGGAGCTCAGGTAAACCACGGTGCACTAGGCATAGGGTGACCAGATGTTCCGATTTTATAGGGACAGTCCCTATAGGTGGGGCTGTGTCTTATATAGGTGCCTATTACCCCCCCATCCCCTGTCCCGGTTTTTCACACAGTTTGGGCACCCTAACTAGGCGAGGGTCTGGGATGGCAGTGTTTAAAACTCAGTTCGCTTTCCAGCTCTCCCACTGGTAAGCCTCTAAGCCTCTATTTATTCCCCCGTCTCCGTTAGACGTCACAGGGATGGTTGGAGGGTTAGGTGGTCGATAATTGCAGAGTGCTTTGAGATCCTTCGATGAAAGGCTCTATATGAGTGCAAATAAGGAGTGCAATAGGCACCCAGAAGAACCCCCCCCGCCCCCCGATGTGCTGTGCTGTGCTGGCAGAGGCCTGAATCCAGGCATTTGGATGCTTTTGGGGGCTTTCTTGGGGAATGGGAATTTGGGGGAGGTGGAGGGGAGGAACAACACTCTTTAATCCCTTTCTTCTCCCAGGTCTTTGATGTTAATAATAGTTGGTAGGTGAGCTCATCTTAAGCCCAGATGGTTCCAATCACGTGCATTTTAGGCGGGGGCGTTTGATCACGCTGGACACCCCTCCTGCTGGTGGGACTGAATTTAGTTAGTTTCTTATTTTCTTCACCCACCCCACCCGCCCGGCAAAGAGACCGACCCGATCATTCTGTTTCCCTCCCGTGGCAGGGGCCGGCCTGGGCCGCGAAGGAGAAGTGTCTCACCAAGAAGTACACCGCCAGTGGGGAGTGCTGTAGAGCCTGCAACCTGGGAGAAGGGGTAGCGCAGCCCTGTGGGGTGAATCAGACGGTCTGTGAGCCATGCCTGGACAGTAAGTAGCTTGTCCTCAATTTCACCCCCACAGCGAGCTTTGGGGGTGGGTGGAAACCGCCTGCTGCCTACGGCACTGGGGATAAAGCTGGGGGGAAGGGAGATTCCAGTGGAGGGGTGAGATGGCTGGGTTGAAAAGCCCTTTGGATCATTGGGTGTGTATTATCTTCTCATGACTACGATACAGGGTGCACCTAGAAAAAAATGGGTATCCCCTTTGTTCTGTCCTCCCTTTTGCTATAGTCCTCACTCAGGTATCGGCTTGCGCCAGATCTAGCCAATTGCTCTCACCTGCAATTTCTAACGTGCCCATTACTACAGTATCTGGTCTCCCTTTATATCATTTAAACCCATTGTATCCTGCAGCAAGTGGGATATAACAAACAGAACATACACTCCACAAACACGGTAACTACTGTCACTGAAGCCTGTTAACTGAAATTGACCGGTGTGGCCTCGGAGTCTGATCAGCCGGCTCCCAGTCTGCCTGGACCAACTAACTTGCACATCCAAACACAAAGGGATTTATGGGATTTCTCCCCCCGAGCCCTCCTCTGAGATACCGGCCCTTTGCATTTTCTTCTACTGTCCGTTTGTGTCATTCCCTGCTTCCTTGGGGTCTCTATTCCTCTCCACACCCACACGGCTCCTTCCCCTGGGCTTGCACCAGCTGATGGGAGTTGCTTGGTTCTCTCAGATGTTTGGGAAATTCTCTCTCTCTTGCTTAGCTGTACGGGCTGCCCAATGCGATGTTTTCCAATGAGTCCCCCTGTGACTTTTACAGTATAATAAGAAAGTGGAATTAGACTGACCGTTTAGCAGGGGATGAGAACAAGGTAGCCCCGGTAGGACAAGGAAACCGGCTGTTATATCACGGATGGATGAAGGCACTTTGTCCCCGTCGGATGCTTCGTAGGCCCCGGTAGAGTACATGTGCTAGTGATCTGGGTGCACACGTAGTGATGAAATGATCGAGCGATTATTTCTGTAGTGCCATGGCGGTGCATGGTGCTTTGCAGAGAAAATAAAAACACCAGCCCCCCCATCCTCCACCACCAGGGCAGCTTGCCCTCCAAATATTTACCATGGCAGGATAGTGCCGAAATGTTGCTGGTTCCAACTGTTTGCAGCGAAATCCGCCCAAGCCAGAACACCGTGGTGAAGGACTGCGTGATGGTTTGTTTCACAATTATTATTTTGACCCAGAGCAAAACTGAAAATGCTGCGGGGGGAGAAGACATCCCTGAGGACAAGGCTTCCCCAGTGGAGGAGAGATCCTTGGGGAGGGTGTCTCCTGAAAACAGTTTTTGGAAGAGAGGGGACCGGTGGAGGAAAGGGTGCTGACTGGGAGGGGGCTCTGGGCAGGTGATCTGACTTGTTAGAGGAAAACGCTCCATGGCCAGTCACAGCTCTGCGGCACACCAGCTAAAAATATCAACCTTCCTTCAAAATCAATGAATGCCACTTAACCTCGGAGTGAACGGCAGTAAGGACTCTGGATATTGAATACCAGCCCCGCTGTCTGACCTTGGAGGAGACGCGTGTTAACACCGTGAAAAGCAGCTTCTACCAGGGAGCACCCCCTGCCCTGAGCATAGGCTGGTAACTCTCTGCAGCATTCCCTTTAGGTCTCTCACCGGGTACCTCCCTGAGCAGGGATTCCACATTGATGCGCCTTTACAATCACACAGAGCACATGTGGTGTGAATCAGGTCCCGGGGAGACACGCCAGCTCTTCATTCCAGAAGGAAATGTGGATTTGGAAGAAGATAAAATAATTCCCACCCGGGTAATGGAGGGAGTGCGTATGCAGTAAATGTTGAGTGGATGTGAATGGGCGTGCACGTGTCCTTGGATCACACTTGTTTGATGGGTGTAGCATGACTCTGGCTCTGTGCTTGCACAAGTCTGTGTTGTGCCCCCACCTTCCGTGGCTGGTTCCCTGAGGATAACAGCCTACTACTGTGGCTGGTTAGTGACATTGCTCCGTTAGCTCAAGTCTGTGCTATGGAGCTACAGGTTAACCACTTCTGGGGGTGGCTCTGTGTGCAAGTGTTTGCAATCTGTCTCTTTGGACCGTGGCTGTGTTTGTGGCGTGCGTGCTGTTGGCTTTTCCATGCAGCGGCGGCTTTGTGCGTGCGGCGGGCTGGATGCCAGGCTCCCAGATTCTTTCACAGATGTCGGTATTAATCCTCACGGACACATGTTCGTTCTCCACTCTCGGCTTTCGAGTCGTTTCCAGGCTCACAATCCCAGAGTGGAGACATGACATTTTTCTGCAAACCCCCCGCCCCCTCCCCCGCCACATCCTTCCGGCTGGGATGCATTCTCCCCTGTGGGAGGGAGCCATTCCAGTTCTCATCATGTGAGTCCCTCAGGGAATGGGTGGGGGGGGGGGGGGGGTATTAAGAGAGTAGGATCAGAACTCGGATGCAGCATTAGAGCGACTGGGAGGTGGCTGCATCTGTCCATTAATCTGCACGTGGGTGGTTGTGTGTATAAATACATGTGGTTCTGTTTTCTGTGCCCAGCTGACCTTGACATGTCTTTGTCTTGCTTTAGTCCCAGGCTGGAGTGTGTATTTCCATCCTGCTGCTAGGAATCAGGAGTAAAGGTTGGGTTTGGTCTCTGCTTTGTCACACTGGGGAGCTGAGCTACGCAACCAATCACACATCAGCAGGGTCTTGAGATGTCCCCTTCCCCCTACCCCGGTGTCACAAAGTAATCCAGAGGCAGGAGTGGCTCGGGGTAGAGGGACTGTATGATCTAGATCAGGGGTTCTCAACCTTTTTCTTTCTGAGGCCCCCCCCAATATGCTATAAAAATTCCACGGCCCACCAGTGCTGCCACAACTGGTTTTCTGCGTATAAAAGCCAGGGCTGGCATTAGGGGGTAGCAGGCAGGGCATTTGCCTGGGGCCCTGTGCCACAGGGGCCACCACGAAGCTAAGTTGCTCAGGCTTCAGCTTCAGCCCCAGGTGGTGGAGCTCGGGACAGTGGGGCTTCGGCTTTCTGCCCTGGGCTCCAGTGAGTCGAACGCTGGCCCTGCTTGGTGGACCCCTGAAACCTGCTCTCAGCCCCCAGGACCCCTGGTTGAGAACAGCTGATCTAGATAATAGGGCAGCAGGCTGGAAAATAGGAACTCTGGGTTCTAGTCTGACTCTGCCACTGACCTGCTGGGTGCCCTTAGGCAAGTCACGTCTCCTCTCTGTCCTCGGTTTCCCCACCCTTTGTTTGACTTGTCTGCTTAGACTGTAAAATCTTCAAGGCACGGATTGTCTCTTACTATGTGTTTGTCCAGCACCTAACACAATGGGGCTACTTTAATGGAAATAATAAGGAAAAAACTAAGATGAGAAAAGCTATATAGATAGCTATAAACTTGGAGGTAACTATTTAAAAAACCGGAATAAAATACAGGCCGTCTCACAGCCAGGAGTGGCAGATGGGTCAGCTGGTCCCTCTGCCCGCCTTTAGGCCCTCAAGCAGGGCGGGGCTCAAGGTCATCGGGGGAGCAGAGGTGTCCAAGAGACGCTGACGGTGAAAGGGTTCCCCTCACCAGCCAGCTGGGCGCCTGCTCACATGTAAAGACGCCCTCAAGAAAGGAGAAGAATGAGTGTGACCCAATGGGGGTAGCTAGGAGCAAAGCGAAGTTGGGAGGCAGAACTGTGCGACAGCCTCCCCAGTGCTTGGGGGCATTTAAAAGTAGATGGGAGAAAACACTTGAAAATAGGGGACCAATCCCCTACTGCGATCGATTGGCCGAGCTGCCATTAATAGCCTTGTTCCGTGTCTGATTGGAAGGAGCCCTCAGCTTTGATTCTGGCCTTGCTTGCACCTCTGTAAATAAGGAGCCATGGGGGCTATGCCAGCGTAAGGGTGGCGGACGGGTCTGCAGAATCAAGCCCCTTGCCTCTCCCAGGCCAGCTTCTGAGCCCCCCTCCCTTTCCTCTTTTCTTTGTGAAATATCGGCAGTGTGGAGCGATCCGGTCTGACGCCGGCGCTGCTCCATGTGTGAGAATCCCTTGGGTTTTAAGAGGAGCGTCAGAGGTGCTGCAGAATCACACCCACAGGATTCACCTTAGTGGCTCGTAGCCCTGTCAATCCACTAACCTACCGCCAAGCACTGGTTCAGACTAGTGACCCAACAAAGCCACTCTCCTGCCCCTGGCAGCTACTCCTCGGTGCTTCAAAGGGGGCCGAGAAAACGGCTATACTAGCCAGTTGTGAAATGCTGTCCCTGGCGTGGGGTGGGCGAGACGTTCCTTCTGGGCCTCCGCAGGGCATTGGCTTACCCCAGAGCATGGCATGTCCAGAATAATCACAGCGTCCAGAATAATCGTGCGGTTGCTGGTCATTACACGATGGAGCCCCCTAATAATGCAGCCCCGCTGTTTGGCCCGGGTGACCGCCCACGGTCGCAGATTCCTCCAGTTCCCCCTGTGGGGGGATTTGCTCTTGACTTGCCGGCCTCGTTTAATTGCAACTGATTCGACAACAGCCAGGCGCAAAAGACCATCCGGGCAAAACTCAGTCTGTGCAGGTGGAGAAGAAAGCGTCTGGGGGGAGAGCAGGTCTGCTTTCATGTTGAAGTTCAACCTGAGTCCTGCATTAGCCCAAACGGCTTCATTCCCCCTCCCACCGGCAGCCTCTCCCGACCGCTGTCTCATGATTTATTTATTCATCTCCTCAACATCCATCGTTACATGGGGGCCTGTTGGATTCTCAGCTGTAATTGTTCAGGTCACATACCCTGCTGCCACTGGAAATGTGCGCACTCAGCCGATATGCTTTTCCGGTCCAGCTCCCCGTTCTAATGGCATCCATCAATAATTCAGAATAATGTAAGGAATTAACCCAGGTTAATGGGAGCTGTGCACTCCAGCGTCTGACTGGGAACTGCTCAGAAAGGCACGGGAGGTGGGGGAGGGGGGGAGCGGGACGGGCAAGAGGGAGAGAGAGAGAGCACAGATCTTTGTGCCGCGCTGGTGATGGGGTGGGGGGTCATGGGGGTCAGGGCCTGAATGAAATAGATTGGGGAGGTCTGATCTCCAGTCTGTGTTCAGTTATGACCATGAAATTGACGGCCACCGGAGGAGCCAAGAAAGCAGAGGTGGGCAGAGAAGAGAGAGCTGCTGCTGCTGGGATGGAAAGCTCAAATCAACAGATTTAGGAGGCGAAGAAGAATGCCTCCCCCCCCGCCCAACACAGCCACATCCACTCCTTGAGGGGTTAAAGGGTCAGAGGAATGCAGGCTGGGACTGAACTGAGCCAGCGAGGATGGGAGTGTGGCGAGTGGGAACGCCATGGGATGCCAGGGGGTGTGTTTGGGGGTGCTCTCAGCCACAGAGCAGAGGATGGAAGCGTCTTTCAAGGGCCAGCAGGGGGTGGTGGTCTCCCCCCCACGGCAGCACATGGTATGGCAGGAGAGGATGGTGTGGAGAATGGCAATACCGGACCGGTGCCAGCAAGATGGTGCATGGACGGCCTGGCAGAAGAGGCTGTGCCAAGGAGGTGGAGAGATTGGCAAGATCCCCCTGGCGCGCTCACCTGTCTGGTTGCTCTTACTGCCGCCAGGAGCACCCTCTTCGCCGGCACCAACGTCATCCCTGAATAGCCAAGCTAATAGCGATCAGCTGCTTCGGGCCACATGGGGACCCCTCTGCCTTTCATCGCTAGCAGCACCCTCCCGGTGATCCTTCGACGCTGCTGAAGTATTGAGGACGCTGCCTAAAATAGCTAAACATGGCTGCTTTCCGCACCTCTGAACCGGCGCGCTGTCCTGCCGAAAGAAAAGCCCTCCGGCTGCACGGAGTTGGAGCCGCTGGGGCTTGACTGGCTGCCATCCATTCCCGGACCTTCTGGCAGATGGCCGGGACAGCTCCGAGCTATTCACTATGGCCAAGGACCCTCAAAGCTGCCTAAATCCCATTGGACCTGGGCCCAAACACCAAGGCCTGGTAGACACTACGGAGTGTCACCGTGTTATATTTATTGACATGATGCAGACCATGGGGAAGAGGAGGGGGGTACATGGCCTGTTCAATTCTGTGCAATGCACGTCTGTGCGAGGAAAGATCAGCTTGTGATAAAGTCACCGGTCTGGGACTCATGTCACCTATGAGTCACACGCCTACATGGGTCAACGTGGAGTCTGTGGTTACCATTGTCTTCTCCCGCAAGGCAATGCACATCCTACCACAGAAGACATGTCTACCACTCCCTGCCAATACAGCATCATGCCACAAGCCCGTGATCTGGCCACCTCTCCTTCAGGGCTGTATAGCCCTGCCAGGCAGGCCTCGGCTATCCATAACTCATTGCTTGGCACTGACTATCTTGCCAGCTCTCACCCTGTATCGAGTCTTCCGCGTTTGGTTAAACTTATGGGAAAAGGTTGGGGTGAGACCATGCTCAGATCTCCTGGCGAGTCTGGTTACTGAGAGAGACAACTCTGGTGGATGATCTCCTAGCGATGGATGAACAGGAAGGACTGAGGCTATTAGATTTGTCAGCCGCCTTTAACCCCATTGACCACGAGGTGTCACTGAGCGAGGTTGGTTCACAAGCTGCTCTCCATGAAGGCTCCGGACCTTTGGAGTTCATTTCCCGCCAGCCTGAATGGATCAGCCTTCAGGGGCCTACCTTTTCTCCTGGCTGGTGAGGAGATGAGCAGTTGGTAGGGCTGGTAGTCATGGGTGGGACTCTGGGGAACGTGTGTCATACGGTGCTTATGTTGTCGTGGGGTGGTTTGATTTGCTTGGTGGGAACTGACAGGTCTGTTTCTTTATTTTTTAAAAGATCGTCAAGGGCACTGGATGGGCTGCTGCCTTCTCGAGAGGAAGGGTGGCCAAGTGGTTAGGACACAGGACTAGGGAGACCTGGATTCAAGCCCAGAACTTTGGGCCTGTCACTTAGCCTCAGTTCTCCATCTGTACCATGCACTGCCTCACCAGCGGTGTGGTGAGGCTCGGTACATTAGAGATGGTGAGGTTATAAGATAACATGGCAATGGGGCCACCTTAGCTAGATGATAGTGCGTACAAATCCCAACAGATACATCGTCTTCCTCAGCCCCACTTCTTTGCCTTTATTCATAGAGGTTCAGGCCAGAAGAGGCCAGTCTGGCCTCCTGCCCAACCCAAGCCAGAGAACCTCATACAGGAATTCCTGCATCCGGCTAATAATGTCTGTTCTAGCTTCACAGGGGTGTGGGCGGGATGTGTCATCCCACAGAGATCTGGCTTGTTCCTCTTCTCCCCTAGTTCTCAGCCCACGATCTAGCCGCCTCCTGTCTTCTCCTGTGAACCCACCAGTCTCCTTATTTCAATGCCCATGCTCTGCACTGGTAAGAAAGGCCCAAAGACCACAGCCTCCCCCCTCAACTGCTC
Source organism: Trachemys scripta elegans (assembly GCF_013100865.1). NCBI lineage: Eukaryota > Metazoa > Chordata > Testudines > Emydidae > Trachemys > Trachemys scripta. The sequence continues at coordinate 9,923,171 of NC_048320.1, read as the reverse complement.
ATTTCGAATGAAGCTGGAGTCAGATCCTGGCTCTGCCACAGACTCCCTGTCTGGCCTTGGGCAAGTCACTTAGGCTCAGATCCTCAAAGGTATTTAGATGCCCAACTCCCATGCCACTGGGAGTTAGGTGCCTAACTCCCTTTGCAGGTCCAGGCTTTAGTCTCTCTGTGCCTCAGTTCCCCATCTGTAGAGTGGAGATAACGCCACTGCCCTGCCTCCCAGTTTGTAGGAGGGAAAATGCACTAAAGGTCACGAGGTGCTCAGAGGCTACAGGGACCTTAAGTACCAGCGCTAGACAGGCAGCGAGCAAAGGGCAGGTTTAACCAAGACTCCGGGAGCAGGGCGGCCGTGATGGCAGCGCTCAATCTGAGCAGAGCACTTTGCGCCCTGTCATTCAGCAGGATAATTGCCGTCTCCCGCGAACATCCTCAGGAGATCACCCAGGTAATTAAAGATTAATACGGGGATGGATCGCTTTCAAAATGAAGGGGAGGCTGAGCCGAGGATTAGGGTTAATCTCTCTGACACCTTTCTCCCCCCGACGAGGGGGGGGAGTCCAAGGCCCAGAGGGAGGAAGGAGGTCGGAGGCCCTGGCAGGTCAGAGCAGAGGAAATGAATTCAAAGGACGTAGATGAAGAGACAGTGATGGCAGCCCTACAGGAACTCCTCTTCCCTGGGTTAAAAATAACTTTAGACTCCGGGGTTCCTTCCGGTAGCCAGGGGGGCAGGGCGGGGGCCCCCAAGGGCTCTTCTCCTCCCAACCCACAGGCCTCCCTCTGTCTCCTGTGGGGCCGGGATAGCACGGGGCTCGGAAGGAAGCAGGCAACCTATGCCCTGCTAGGGTCAGCTCGGAGCAGCCCATCGCCCAGCTCCTCTGCCCAGCAGGGCCTGTGGGCCAAGCCAGCCCTGCCCCAGGACAGCATTGTAGCCCTTTAAACTCGCCCCTGGTCTCCAGCCTGCTGCACCTCCAGCCAAGTCTTTCTCTTGTGATTTGAGTTCGGTATTTCAGCCGGAGGTGAGAGGTTTATTACAGGAGGGGGTGGATGAGGTTCTGCAGCCTGCAATGTGCCGGGGGCCAAACTAGATGATCATGAGGGCCCCTTCTGGCCTTAGAGTCTCTGAGTCCAGGAGTCTTGGAGGTGCTGGGGAGGGGAGAGGGAAGACAGCGTGGGATACATGTGGGGGAGATTGATTTACACCAAGGAATCAATTCTGCAGGGTGCCGCTGAAACCGGAGACCAAGGAACCAAGGCTGGGGAGAGAGTCAGCAATTAGCATCGTACGCTCCTGTTTATATTGGACTCCTGCATCTTGATTCTGTCCTGGTCTCCGTCAGTCATGGATGGGAAACAGATGCAGCTAACCAAAATGGGGCGTGTGGCCTCTGTTTGGGGAAAATGGCTGTTTGGTGGGGGAATGGAGGGGAGGCAGCGCCCCTCAGAAACAGCCCTGACAGGGCAAGGAGGAGAAAGCCTCCAGGGTGTTAGGAGAGGAAGGTTGGCTTTGTTGAGTTTGGCACCTAAATAACTTTGAGAGGCTAGGCCTGTTTTGCTCACTCAGTGTCAGTTCGGGGCCTAGCACAATGGGGCCCCAATCTCAGTTGGGGCCCTCAGGCACCTACAGTAATATAAATACTAAGGAGAATGCCTATAGCACCTTTGGGATCACAAAGCACTTGACAGGCTGCATTCAGAGGGATCCCTTACCAGAAGGTGGGTGGCCAGTTCTGGGGTGGAACACAGCAGCCCATCAGCACCATGCAACAGCAGTCATCCCCTACGTCAACATGCTTAATGCCAGCTGCTCCCCTGCCCCTGAGGCTCTGGATGGATCCAAGCCCATAGCAGGGGGCCTGCAAAGTAATGAGAAGTGGACTCCATAGCTGGGGAGGGTTTAGCAGCTGTGGGGGGCAGGTTGGGTCACAGGATGGGGTGTCAGCATTGGGAGGGGAGCAGGATTACATGTACTCCACTTAGGAAGGAACAATCAGTTGCACACATACAAAATGGGAAATGGCTGCCTAGGAAGGAGTACTGCAGGCAAACATCATTCTGGGATGTAATAGCAGGAGTATTGTGTTCAGTTCTGGGCACCACGTTTCAGGAAAGATGTGGACAAATTGGAGAAAATCCAGAGAAGAGCAACAAAAACGATTAAAAGTCTAGAAAACATGACCTATGAGGGAAGATTGAAAAAACTGGTTTCAGAGTGGTCGCCGTGTTAGTCTGTATCAGCAAAACAGAAGTACTTGTAAAAAGAAGAACAGGAGTACTTGTAGCACCTTAGAGACTAGCACATTTATTTGGGCATAAGCTTTTGTGGACTAAAACCCAGTTCATCAGATGCATGCAGTGGAAAATACAGTAGGAAGATATACATACAGAGGACATGAAAAAATGGGGGTTGCCATACCAACTCTAACGAGACTAATCAATTAAGGTGGGCTATTATCAGCAGGAGGGAAAAAAACTTTTGTAGTGATCATCAGGATGGCTCATTTCAAACAGTTGACAAGAAGGTGTGAGTAACAGTAGGGGGGAAATTAGCACGGGGAAATAGTTTTTAGTTTGTGTAATGACCCATCCACTCCCAGTCTTTATTCAAGCCTAATTTAATGGTGTCCAGTTTGCAAATTAATTCCAATTCTGCAGTTTCTCGTTGGAGTCTGTTTTTGAAGTTTTTTTGTTGAAGAATTGCAACTTTCAGGTCTGTAATTGAGTGGCCAGGGAGGTTGTAGTGTTCTCTGACAGGTTTTTGAATGTTATAATTTTTGACATTTGATTTGTGTCCATTTATGCTTTACTTAGCGACTGTCCGGTTTGGCCAATGTACGTGGCAGAGGGGCATTGCTGGCACATGATGGCATAGATCACATTGGTAGATGTGGAGGTGAACGAGCCCCTGATAGTGTGGCTGATGTGATTAGGTCCTATGATGATGTCCCTTGAATAGATATGTGGACAGAGTTGGCATCGGGCTTTGTTGCAAGGATAGGTTCCTGGGTTAGTGTTTTTGTTGTGTGGTGTGTGGTTGCTGGTGAGTATTTGTTTCAGGTTGGGGGGGCTGTCTGTAAGCGAGGACTGGCCTGTCTCCCAGGATCTGTGAGAGTGAGGGATTGTCCTTCAGGATAGGTTGTAGACCCTTGATGATGCGCTGTAGAGATTTTAGTTGGGGGCTGAAGGTGATGGCTCGTGGCGTTCTGTTACTTTCTTTGTTGGGCCTGTCCTGTAGTAGGTGACTTCTGGGTACTCTTCTGGCTCTGTCAGTCTGTTTCTTCACTTCAGCAGGAGGGTATTGTAGTTGTAAGAACGCTTGATAGAGATCTTGTAGGTGTTTGTCTCTGTCTGAGGGATTGGAGCAAATGTGGTTGTATCTTAGAGCTTGGCTGTAGACAATGGAGCTTGTGATGTGGTCTGGATGAAAGCTGGAGGTAAGTATAGTGGTCAGTAGGTTTCCGGTATAGGGTGGTGTTTATGTGACCATCGCTTATTAGCACTATAGTGTCCAGGAAGTAGATCTCTTGGGTGGACTGGTCCAGGCTGAGGTTGATGGGATGGAAATTGTTGAAATCTTGGTGGAATTCCTCAAGGGCTTCTTTTCCATGGGTCCAGATGATGAAGATGTTATCAATGTAGTGCAAGTAGAGTAGGGGTGTGTGATGGGTTGGATCACAGAAACCCCCTTGGGAGCTGCCACCCAATGTACCAAGACTACCCCTGTTCTTGTTTTCCCTGCCAGCTCAGGACTCCCGCACCCTGTCTTGCTGAGCCAAACATTCCCGTCTGCTCCAACACGGACCCAGGGTCTGAATTACTTGCCCCAAAGCTGCAAGTTTACCTGAAAACAGCTCACAGAAGTGTGCTTGTCTTTAGCACTCAGATGCCCAACTCCCAATGGGGTCTAAACCCAAATAAATCCGTTTTACCCTGCAGAAAGCTTATGCAGGGCAAACTCATAAATTGTTCGCCCTCTATAACACTGATAGAGAGATATGCACAGTTATTTGCTCCCCCAGATATTAATACATACTCTGAGTAAATTACTAAATAAAAAGTGATTTTATTAAATACAGAAAATAGGATTTAAGTGGTTCCAAGTAGTATCAGACAGAACAAAGTAAGTCACCAAGCAAAATAAAATAAAATGCGCAAATCTATGTCTAATCAAGCTAAATACAGATAATCTCACCCTCAGAGATGCTTCAGTAAGTTTTCCTCAGACTGGACACCTTCCAGGCCTGGGCACAATTCTTTCCCCTGGTACAGCTCTTGTTCCAGTTCAGGTGGTAGCTGGGGGGTTCTTCATGATGGCTCCTCCCTCCCCTTGTTCTCTTCCACCCCTTTATATATCTTTTGCATAAAGCGGGAACCCTTTGTCCCTCTGGGTTTCCACACACCCCCCCCCCACTGGAAAAGCACCAGGTTAAAGATGGATTCCAGTTCAGGTGACATGATCACATGTCCCTGCAAGACTTCATTGCCCACTTGCCAGCACACACATATACAGGAAGACTAACAGGTAAACACAGCCATCTGCAGACAATGGTCCTTGTTAATGGGAGTCATCAAGATTCCAAACCATCATTAATGGCCCACACTTTACATAATTACAATAGGCCCTCAGAGTTATGTTTTATATTTCTAGTTTTAGATACAAGAGTAGTACATTTCTACAAATAGGATGACCACACTCAGTAGATTATCAGCTTTGTAATGATACCTTACAAGAGACCCTTTGCACAAAGCATATCCCAGTTGCATTATATTCACTTATTATCAAATCTTTATAAAACTATCCCAGTTACATTATATTCACTTATTATCATGTTTTTATAAAACTATATAGCCTGCACAACGTCACAGGGTGTTAGGGGACGAAAGCTGAGGAAGCGTTGTTCTAAGTCAGCCATAAAAATGTTGGCATAGTGTGGGGCCATGCGGGTTAGGGTTTCTTTAGTCCGGAGAAGAGAAGACTGAGAGGGGACATGCTAACAGTTTTCAGGTACGTAAAAGATTGTTATAAGGAGGAGGGAGAAAAATTGTACTTCTTAGTCTCTGAGGATAGGACAGAAGCAATGGGCTTAAATTGCAGCAAGGGAGGTTTAGGTTGGACATGAGGAAAAACTTCCTAACTGTCAGGGTGCTTAAGCACTGGAATAAATTGCCTAGAGAGGTTGTGGGAATCTCCATCATTGGAGATTTTTAAGAGTAGGTTAGACACACACCTGTCAGGGATGGATAATATAGATAATAGATAATATTTAGTCCATCCATGAGTGCAGGGGACTGGACTAGCCGACCTCTCGAGGTCCCTTCCAGTCCTACGATTATATGATTCTATGTTGTGGGGCAGTAGCAGGAGAGAGTGGGCAGTTGGGGGGTGCTGGCAGTGGGGTCATTGGGGAGGGCTAGGCAGCTGCGAAGGGGGTGAGCGGACCCTTCTGAGGTAGGAAGCCATGGACTGGCAGCTGGAACACAGGCAGTGCCAGACTGAATCAGAGCGGGGCTCCCTCTAGCCCAGGGCCCTGTATCTGACCGTGGCCAGAGGGAGGTGCAAGAAACCCCCGCGGAAGGGTGTTATGGGATAACCTGCCCCTAGGAAAAATTTCCTCCTGACCCCCGCCTCTCCCAACAGCCTCCCTGGCTCACACCCAGGCATGACACTGCTTCCTTTCTCCGCATGACCCTCAGGGAGGCAGCACTGAATGAGTGTGTGCAGAAAACACCCCCCACACACACCCCTCCCCCATTAACGACGCATGCTAATTACACGGCAGTTATGCCAGAGATTAGCTTGTGGCTAACAGTCCTGAGGTCTCCCAACAGGGCAGGAGTTCAGAGGGCCTGAGTTAGCGAAGAGCTCCCACTGCAGCTTGGGGCTGGCCCCCTGTTTGTGCGGCAAATTGTTCTGCTCTGATTACAGGGTTAACGGCAGCTTCCAGCCCCCCGTTGTTAGGGTGAAGGGAACACGGGTCTGGTTGAGGCTGCTGTAGTTGGTGCCTTTCCCTCTCCTGAGCTTCCCTTTCCTTATGGGGTTGGGGGGGTTGCTATCGGGATCCCGAGCTTTCCCCACAAGGCTGCTGATTCAAATCCAGCCAGAGGGAATGGCTTGTTGAACGAGCCACTGGTCTCGGTCCAGCGCCCGCTGGACAAGGAGCTCTATCATCCCCTTAGCACCGATGAGCAGGCTGGGGAGTGGATGGGCCGTGGCGAGTTAGGAACCTCAATAGCTTTGAGGATCTGGGCCTGAGCTCCTGGGGAGAGGCAGGACAGTGCGGGGCCGTGACCTGGGGAGAGGGGACGTGGGTCTCCAGGGTTGTCAATCTGGCACCTTTCACCAGCCCTAAACACGCCTCCTAATAATAAAACCCGGAATTGCCTGGGTTTTTATAAGCTTGTGCTGCAGCTGCTCTTGAATCTCCTCTTGTTCCAGTTGGGTAACAGCCGCGTACAGCTAAAGAAGTTGCCTGTGCTAGGACACAACAGAGCCCCGAGTGTTGGTCCTGCCACAGCTCCTGACTTGGGCCAGTTTGCCTTGCCACCGGTAGCTCCGTTTAGAGGGGGACTCGATATAGTTCTATAGGTCTGTGAAGGAGCAACGGTATCGTCTGGCTCTCCTGCAGGGCAGCACAGCTGTGGCAGAGGTGGAACCAGGAGCTTCTAGAGTTGCTACAGCTTGAGCTGAAAAGCAAGGTTGCCTAGTCAGGCCAGTAACAGACTCATATCCTCTGTGGATCAGCATAGGCCTGTACCACTCGCTCACCGGGGGGGTTACCCACACACTGATCTCTCGCTCGCGCTCTCTCCCTCTGCTCCATTGCAGGCGTGACCTACTCGGACACCGTCAGCGCCACGGAGGCGTGCAAGCCGTGCACAGAGTGCGTGGGCCTGCAGAGCATGTCGGCTCCCTGCGTGGAGTCGGACGACGCCGTCTGCAAATGCATCTACGGCTACTACCAGGACGAGGGGAGCGGCCAATGCAAGGAATGTGACATCTGCGAGGTGGGCTACGGCCTGATGTTCCCGTGCGGGTACACTCAGAACACCGTCTGTGAGAAGTGCCCCGACGGGACCTTCTCCGACGAAGCCAACCACATGGACCCCTGCTTGCCCTGCACCATCTGTGAGGAGAACGAGGTCTTGATCAAGGAGTGCACCCCGGTATCCGATGCCGAGTGCAGAGGTAATGGGCCCCTGCATCCCTGTGCTGTGGAGCGTGGATCATGGTAGTTCAGATTAACACCTTAGGGCCAAATCCAGCCCCATTAAAGGCAATGGGAGTTTGGCCGTTAGCTACCTTGGGCTCACGATTTATCCCTTAGTGACTTTCAGGTCAAAAGGAATAAGTCACCCAGCACACCTTCCATTCCTACCTCTCAAAGCATTTTACCAAGGGTAGGTCAGGAGCATTAGCCTCACCTTACTGAAGGGAAAACTGAGGCACAAGGAGGGTGAAGTGATATGTTGATGGTCACACAATGAGCCAGTGTCAAAATTAGAAGGAGGACCCAGGAGTCCTGGCTCCCAGTCTCCTGCTTTGATTAGGACACCGCTCAAACAGCTTAGCAAAGAACCCAGGAGTCCTGGCGTTCAGTCCCCTGCTTTGATCACAATACCACTCAAACTGCTTAGAAAAGAACCCAGGAGTCATGACTCCCAGTCCCAGCCCCCTAGACAATGTGGCCTCCCAGCAAACTGGGAACTTTAGAAGAACCCCCCTCCCCACCTCTGCTCCCCACCTTTCTGGGACATAATGGTAAAGCAGGGCGTGCAGGGTTTGATTGTTCCATATGGTTCTACCTGTCACTTCAGACAGATCTGGCTTCCCCAGCAATGTCGCCGTTCCAATATAGAAACAGCTCCCAGATGAGCAATGGAACCAGCCACAATGTTCTCTGACTCTGCCCCCACTGCACGGCCTTGGCAGCTATCCCTCCAAGTCAGAGAAAGCTCCGCCCGGCTAGCCCCCCCCATGCTCCCGCACCGAGCCCACCCCAGCTGCTTCCGCATCAGAGGCAGGGGAATGGGTGTACGGAAGTATGGAAATTCTTTGGCTGCCAATCTTTGTTCACCTGGGAGGCCCAGGGATTAGATCAGCGGCGTGTGAGCTTGGCCAACTCCCTTAGCAGCTTTGTGCCTCGGTTTCCCCTTGTGGATAAAGGGGATAATGGTGCTGCACCCAGCTGGTTACGGGGCTTTGGGATCTTCCAGTGAAAGACACTATAAATGCAAAGCATTATCTGTGTCCGCTATATCCCCGGGGCTGACATTGATCATCCATCAGCTTAATTCAGTGCTGAACATTATGATGAAAACTGCTACACATAGTCGAGAAAGCAGCATGGATCCTAGGCTGGGGCCACTGGAATGCCTGGGGTCAGAGTGTTGGTTCTGGACAGTGGCTCTGCACACATCAGGGTAATAAAGCAGCAACCCCATGGCTAGCAGGGAAATCGGGGATGCAATACTGTCTCAGATGCAGCCCTGGGCATTTCAGGGGTTTGACGCTCAGTGGGCAGATTCCAGAAAAGCCAGCACGTGTTCTGACCACGTGGCTTTGTGTCTGCTGCTTCCAGCTCTCACGTGGCTTGCAAACATCTGCCCTGCACTGGCGGCTGCTCTGGTGTGTTTCCAAGGGGTCTATGACTTCCCGGCAACGGCAGCATCTTGGCTCCAAGGTGAAGCCCGACTCATGTGGGGAGGGTTGTGCCCAGAGGCCTCTGCTGGCTGCGTTTAAAAATAATCGGCCTGCCTGGTAGTTACAGGAACCTGGAGCAAAGAGGAGACGTTTAATAGCTTCAGACGCTTTGTTTGTGGCAGTTGGAGCCTGGCAGTCCTGGCCTTCAGCAAAATGGAATTTGGCAGCCACCGGGCCCCTAATGGGAATTAATTGAGGCATTTAGTCGTTGCCAGACCTGGGGGCTGCACTGCCCCAGGTGGAGCTAGTGTGCTTCATTTTGGGGAGTGGGGGTGTGGAGTGCACACAGAACTTCTCTGTTTCCTGGGGCACAACGCCCAGGGACAACGTCTCCCTAAAATCCTACAGCATCCCCATCTAGTTCAGGGCCTGCTGGCTCCAATGAGGCTCAGTGCCTGGCAGAACCGCGCCAGTTGGCACGCGGGATCAGTGACTGCTTCCTGAGGCTCCGCTGTGCCACCCCGCAGGAGGGATGTGGGGCCGGGCTGCATTTTGCTGGGGAATTGTGTTAAGAAGAGGGAAGTAAGGAAATCGGGAGCATGGGACAATGCTTCAATTCTCCCCTGGGATTATTGAGGAATCAAATCTCAGGACCGGGAAACAGGCCAGGGGGGGGTGAGACAAAGCAAATCCATGCAGCCCTTCAGGGCATGGCAAGCTCTGGCCTATTGGCTTCAGTCCCTCAGCTCCTTCACTACTTCTTCTAATGCCCGTGTTGAGTTCAGGTCCTGGCACGTCACGGAATAGGGACTGAGCTCTGGGGGAAGGAATGAGCGCTCGGCGCCAGCTGGGGATCGGCTGTAATGTCACCCTGGGACTTTGCCTCAGCCCCTCAAAGATATTTAAGCTCCTCACTTCCACCTAGGCACTCTGGGCAGAGAAGGGGTAGGCCTGGGCCTGGGAAGTTTATGGTCCGATGTAACCCACTGGTGAGTGTGAGCTACCAGTCCCAGATCCCAGAAGAGGTGAGTCTGTTACAGCCCTAGCTAAGGCGTTTGGGATTACACTACAGCAGCTTATGGTTTTTTTTTTTTTTTTTTTTTTAGCTCTGAAGGTTCCCGATTCAATCCCCCAGGGTGCCGGTCAACTAGCAAATTAGCACTGTAATGGTTTACACAAAATGTCACCCGTGTAGGGAAGGGATGCCATTTATCGGAGGAGCAACAACACGCAATATCTGATTCCCTTTGTTGTCATCTGGCAGTAACCTCCTGTTCCCCCAGGCTGAGTCCTCTGCCGCCCCAGCCATGCTGATGACACTTCACGGAGAGGCCCCGTTCCCCAGGGGATTTCCCAAAAGGGGCAGTCCTTTATTTAGAAAGCTCATTAGCAGAATGAATGGCACGCTGGGCTGGTGGCAGGGGTGGGGGAGGGCACCGGTTTCCTCCTTTGGTTGGAGACGTAGTTATGCTCCCTGCCCCGAGCACAGAAGTAGAGAAGAGACCATTGTGCCATGGGCGTCTCTGATTCACCGCTGGAAGGGCGGAGGGAGTTCTGGGCAGCCCTTTCTGGCTGATCCCTTTACAGGGTTGAATAAATGGAGCCAGAAGTCAAGGCACAAAGGGCAGGCTTTGTTAGCAGGTTTTTATGCTCGGGGGCGCAAGGGGTGGGATCCGAGCCCAGCAGGAAATAGCCAGGAAGGCCTTCGTGGGATGCCACAGGAGGAGTGTGTTCCAGCCCAGCCGAGGGCAGCGTGCAGAGTAGGGAGGGCTGCCAGTTGCTACAAGCACTTCTTCTGAGCCAGGAGCTATCGCCAGCCTGAGAAACTACCTCTGGATTTGGGTTTGCTCTTGTGCCAGGCCCCGTGTGGTGCTCTACTTAGACAGTTCCTATGGCAAGGGTCGGTGCCTCGGCAGGCTCCATGGCCCGGCTTGCATCGTGGTTCACCCTTAGCTGGAGGGGATGGCAGAGGGGCCTGGGTGCGCATTCAGATGGGCAGGGTTTTTTTAAAGGTCCTGGAGCAAGGGTTCATCTGCAGTGTGTTTCTGACATGGCTCTCGGAGGACATTGTGGCGCGGGTGCGCTCTGAGCTGGGCACGGCAGAGCAGGAACTCGGGCAGCTACCAGAAGGGGATTGCTGAGGTCTGTCCTGATTTAGAGCGCACGAGCAGCCTAGAGGGAAGATACCAAAGGTCTAGAGCCACAGGCAGCAGCATGGACCATTCCAATTGCTGGCACTCGAACCCCAGGCTGCAGAATGGACCATTCCAACTGCTGGCGCTAGAACCCGAGGTGGTAGCATGGAACATTCCAACTGCTGGCGCTAGAACCCGAGGTGGCAGCATGGAACATTCCAACTGCTGGCGCTAGAACCCCAGGCTGCAGAATGGACCATTCCAATTGTTGGCGCTAGAACCCAAGGTGGCAGCATGGAACATTCCAACTGCTGATGCTCGAGCCCCAGACTGCAGTGTGGACCAGTCCAATTGCGTGTGCTAGAACCCCGGGCCGCAGCATGGACCATTCCAACTGTTGGCCCTGGAACCCAAGGCTACAGTGGAATATTCCAACTGTTGGCCCTAGAACCCATAGCCTGCAGCATGGACTATTCCAAATGTCGGTGCTAGAGCTAGAAGGTGGATCGCTCCATCCTCGCGTAGCAGACAGCAAGGGCAGCATGAAAAGGCTCGGTGGCACCAGGGAGAGTTAAAACAGAAGCCAAAGTGTCAGCTCAGCTGTCAGGCTCCCCTGGCAATGGGACGCTGTAAACCTCAGAGACTGTTTCTTGCAAGAGACTCTAAAATCACAGGCCCGCAGGCATTGCCTTCGCCCCGTCCTGCTCGCCTCCCCTGCCATCTTTCATAACCTCCCCAGGACTGTTTTCTGCCTTTTCCCTGGCAACAAAGGGTTAGGACCCTCCCTGCTTCACAGGTACAAGATGAGACACATTTTCTTCACCAGGCATGCCTAGGTGCGGTTCTTGGCTGAACACGGGGAACCAGCCAATAGGAAAATGTTTTCCTCCCCTCCAGAGCGGAAAGGCCAGGGTGTGTCCCAGCAGGCTGACAGAGCAACGGGGCATGCATGGAGGATAGGAGCGTCTGGGCACAGATGGGAAGAGAACAAACTGGGAACACTGCTGCTCACTGAGTCTGAGTGAGCGTGCAGGCTACTCACTGTGTGACTCGCGCCAGTGAGTCACACAGTGAGGGAGGGGATCCAGGTGAAACAGGAACCCCTCGAAGTTAGCAAGGGATGACCCTAGCTCCATTCTGGACGCCATGCATGTTGCTGAGACAGGTGGCATTCCTGTACACAGGTCTCACGCAGTAGCGTAGCTAGTGGGGTGCAGAGCAAGCTGCCGCTTCCCCTCAGCTTCTCGCGGGCGGCCCGGCTCCCCCTGCCTGGGGCTCCCCTCGCCCGCCGCAGGGCGCGGGCTCCCCCTCTGCAGCACTGCCCGCCATGGGCCTGGGGTCGGGCTCTCCCGGGGCTCTGCTCTGCACGCGCCCAGCACCCCTGGGGCTGCTCCTGCCTCCTCCGGGGGGCTAGGGTCCTGCTGCAGCTTGCGCCCCTCTGCCTCCTGCGCGGGACAGGCAGCCCCAGGGGGTTGAGGCCGTGCCACTCCTGCCCCAGCTTCCCCCTCCAGCAGCCCCCACACCGCCCTGCCGGGCCTGTTCAGCCCTCGGCCCCACCGGGTCCTGCCCTGCCGGCCCTCATGCAACCCGCCCCTACTGTGCAGGGGGCGGGCGCGGCCCGGGGGGATTGGGGGAGCCGCAGCAAAGCCCCACCCGGAGCTGGTGTAGGAGACAAGCAGGGCTCTCAGCCCAGGCTCCGGCATCAGCCTGCAGCGGGGAGCGGAGCCACCCCCCGCCGGCTCAGTTCAGCCCAACCCGCTCTTAAAGGGACACGGACCCCACCGCGGCTCGGCCCAGCCTGGGGCACATGGGGGTGTCACCTCACCCCCCACCTGGGGGGCCCGGCGAGGGGGGTGCTTGGTACCGTAGCAGCGCAGAGGGGAGGCCAGCGCGGAGTGGAACCCATGAGGGCGGGGGGGGGTGCGGCGCGGCCGGAGGAGCCAGCCAAAGGGGGGCGGGGCACGGAGCGGCCGGAGGAGGAGCCAAGGGGGGGCACCTTTTTTATGTTTGCTCCCCCTACTCTTAAAACCTGGCTACGCCACTGGTCTCATGGCAGATGTGTGTTTGCTGCGCCATAGCTGTGTCTGCAGGCTGGATAGCACAATATTCCCATGTATTAAAATGAATGTGATGGTGAGCCCTAATTGAGGTTGGGGCCCCATTATGGTAGGCCCTGTACAGACCCAGAGTAAGAGAGTGCTTGCCCTGATGAGCTAAGGGTCTGATCCACAAAGGTATTTAGGCACCTAACTCCCATGGATTTCAGTGGGAGTTAAGCACAGAACAGCTTTGAGGCCTACAGCCTAAATCTCCAAGGAAGACAGAAGAAATGGTATTATCCCCATTGTACAGATGGGGAACCGAGGCACAGAGAGAGTGGCTCAAGTTCACACAGAACAGTCTGAGACAGGGGTAGGAACTGAACCCCTCTCTCGAGTCTTGGACTGCTGCCCACAAGCCCATCCTTCCCGTGCAGGATAAAGAGATGTATATGCACAGTGCGGCACCCCGGCAACGCTGAGCTTCCGTTGCCTGGGTGGAGCTGATCCACCGAACAGCCCCTGAGGGTCGCTTACTGCTGCTGCGACGCAGCCGGGCTCCAGGCGGAAAGTGGGGCTGAGAGGAGGAACAGCAGAAAGAACATCTCTCCCCTCAGGCTCCGATCTAGTCAGATTTCATCAGCAAAGCGGGGTTGGGCCAGGCCAGCACTATGGTGAGAGATCTTGCAGGAAAAAACCTGGCCGTTCGTGATAATCACATGTGCTGTGGGCACATCTGCCAGGAGTAGGAGATGGGATGTTAACCAGTGTTCCGGCAAAACTCGAGTGGCACAGCACTTTAATCTCTCACCATTGCAGGATTGCTCCTGACAATGTCTTCTAGTGAGTCATCCAGCCTAGATGTCAATATCTCCAGGGATGGAGCTGCCATTGGAAGACTATCACACAGTCACATAGATCCCACTGTTGAGGGTGTTTCTCTTGATATTTATCCTGCACCATATTACTTTTTTTTTTTAAAACTATCCCGTTATTTCTAGTTACAACTTCTTGGACCATTCTCTTTGACCCTGAAATAGTTGTGGCTTTAGGTGGCCTGTCCCACCTTGGTTATTACTTATTCAAGGGAACTGTGTTTGGATGAGTACAAGCTGACACCCTAAATTCCTTCTCTGTGTTCCCCTGGCAATGGGTATTCTTGGTTCCTCTCTTCCATAAATTGTAGGCCAGTATCGCTGTATGTAGCCAGCTCTGAGGAAGGGACTGAAGGGCAGGAACAAAATCCATTTGTGCCATAGATGATTTGTAAAAAGAATCCATTCTGAGAGGTAATGTGAGGAAAATCGGCAGATCTGATTTTTATTCCCCGCTCTCCCACTTACCTGCTGGGTGATCTTTGGCACAGCACTTCCTCTTTCTCCTTTGGCATGTCTCTTTAGATTGTAAGTTCCTTGGGGCAGGGACTGTCTCTTATTAAGTGTCTGTGCACTGCCCCGCTATGGGGGGCTGTCACCTCGGGGCAACTGAAATACAAATAATAAGAACATAAGAGCATAAGAACGGCCATACTGGGTCAGACCAAAGGTCCATCTAACCCAGTATCCTGTCTTCCGACAGTGGCCAATGCCAGGTGCCCCAGAGGGAATGAACAGAACAGGTGATCATCAAGTGATCCGTCCCCTGTCGCCCATTCCCAGCTCCTGACAAACAGAGGCTAGGGACACCATCCTTGCCCCTCCTGGCTAATAGCCACTGATGGACCTATCCTCTATGAATCTATCTAGTTCTTTTTTGAACCCTGTTATAGTCTTGGCCTTCAGAACATCCTCTGACAAGGAGTTCCACAGATTGACTGTGCGTTGTGTGAAGAAATACTTCCTTTGGTTTGTTTTAAGCCTTCTGCCTATTCATTTCATTGGATAACCCCCTAGTTCTAAGCCTGAACCAAGGTTAATTTTAGGTGTGTTTGAGGTTGGAGCTGAACACTTTGCAGAAAAAGCTGCCTCACCTCCACCCCAGAGGAGGCTGCATTTCAGTGACGTGTGAACAGCTTCCCGGGTACATGCTATACTGCAATGGCCATTGGACGAACAGTGCTACATAGACTGTCCCTCATTCTTGCTAAGAATCTGCATTGCTCTGTGTGTTCCGTTAGACATTCCAACTGCTTGCTGCATTCTTTGCATTCAGCCTTCCTCAGTGGTGACCCTTACCTATGAGGGAGGCCATCAGGTTACTGCAAACCGTGCTCAAATTATCATTGCAGTTGCCTGCCCTGGTTTTGATCTCTTCCCTGACCTGCTTCCCCCCTTGCATAGCCTGATCTATATGGTATGCAGTCCCATAAGCTCTGATTGTTGCTGTCTTTTCCTAGTACATCCAGGTGGGATGCATTTGCTCTGGTGCTAAGTGTACCAAGCTCCGGGTAGCCTAATAGCCATGCTGCGGATTTCCACGCGATGTTCCTAGACAACGGTGCTACAAAGGAGTGTGTTGCTTATTGATCTTCCCAGTCCAGAATCGTTCCCCGCACTGCAGACTGGCCTCTCGCTATCAGCCACTCCCAGTTTCCGTGCCGCCCATGGTATTTGGCAGTAGCACTGCGTTTCTGAAACCCTTTGCCCTTTTCGATCTGGTTGGCGCTCCAGATTTCACGCCCTTTAGAGTGCGACAGGTCAAACCCCCGCGGTCCTTGAGCGTCAGAAAAAAAGCCTCCAATAAACAAAAACTGGCAAAGAGCAAAGGTCAAAGATGGTTCTGAGCTGGCTGGAGGCAGGATCAGCCGTCCCAGGGTGGAGAAGGGGTATGGAAAAGATTCGGCTCTCTCTGGAATTACATGCCTGCATACAAAGGCTGCCACCTGCAGGGATATGTGACGCTGATGAGAAGGACTAATAAGGAAGAGGAATGGGAGGCTCGGTAGATTAGTTACACAATGCCCAGCACATGATAACCAAAGCACCACCAAGGGTGCGCTGTGTTTAGGGTTGGCAGACAGTGGTTAAAGATGAGTTCAGGCTGCAGAATTCAGGGGTGTTAGGTTGTGGGCTTCTCATGTGAGCCCATCTCTGCCAGGAAGTCCCGACAGTCTTTGGGCAGGTTTAGTTACACCTGAGATAAAAGGCTCCTCTCGCCCTGAGCCCCACCAGAGAGAGTCAATGGTGGAGATTGTGCAGTACCTGTTTTCATAGCTCGCCCGTCCATGATGGCTAACATTGTTAAGGGCTCCAGAGGGGTGTGTCTGTGTGAGAAGGGGGTGGGCCGCAACTTGGCTCCTCCCCCTGGGTGCCAGCAGAGCTTCATTGGGAGAGTGCTGGCCTCGCCTCCCCCTTCCCTTCGGTGCCATTACTGAGTGCTAAAGAGGAGAAAAGGAGGCAGGGTGAATTGCTAACTCCATTTTTATTCCCCTTGGCAGATCTTCACCCGCGCTGGACGGCTCGGACCCCAACCCTGATGGGGTCTGACAGCCCCATGCCTTTCACCAAAGACCCGTACGATACCGAAGGCCTCGCCAGCACCCTCGCAGATACAGTCACCACCGTCCTGGGTAGCTCCCAGCCAGTTGTGAGCCGCGGCACTGCCGATAACCTCATCCCTGTCTACTGCTCCATCCTGGCAGCCGTGGTGGTGGGGCTAATAGCCTACATTGCTTTCAAAAGGTAGGCAGGGGCCAATGCCCTGGGGCATTCTAGGAACGGAGGGAGGGATCCAGGAGTGGGGAAGGCTGCCGGCCTCAGACTGAGACCCAGGGCCGTTACTGCTTCATCGGGCAGCTTTCTCTAGCAGCACCTGATCGTCTTGGGACCTGCGGTGATAATGGGCCCGATTTGGAGTTTTACACAGATTTACAGCACCGGAGGGGCACCTATGGGAATCGGGCACTCGTCTCCTATGGAAGGCCAAGGGGAGTTGGGCACTCACCTGCCCTGCAGTGCAGAGCAATGGAGAATGGGGCCCTATATGGTCTCTCTCGCCTATCCTGCTCTTTCTTTAGCTCCCTCATTTCCCTTGGGGGGTGCTTGTAATTCCGAGACATTCTGCAACGCCGTCACTTTCAGTGTCTTGCACCCTCACCCCCTTTGTGCACCTGGTGCCTATGCAGGTCGCAGCTGGTTCAGTGTTTGCACAGAGGGCTACGATTTCTCCACATACCCACGCACTAGAAATAATCCCTAATCGCTGTGCTTCCTAGGGAGGAGGCTGAATTCTCTGCTAAGGAAACTCCCACTGACTAATCAGTGATGCCAGCAGAGGTGCATCTATACCCGCCCCCAAGACATTCCCATGTGCGCACCCACAAGCACGTTCACACATGCACACCACATGGTTTACATATGCATATTCTCACCCAACTACCTGTGTGCACTGAGTCACTAAATTCACCTTCAGTTGCCTGTGCGCACACAATCCCATGTGCTTTTGCATTTCGCTCGGTGCAGTGATTCACACGCACACACCCACACGCTGTTTCACAGGCATTTCCAGGTGCACACACCAAAGCATATCAACACATGCATTTACATGCGTGCACACACGGTTTAACATGCATGTATATGAGCACATACAATCACAGATGTATTATGGATCAAAATGCAGCCATTTGATTAGCCCTACACTCGCAGTCCCTTATTAAAAACATTCAAGAGATCAAAGCATAGAAGCGTAGGACTGAAAGGGACCTCAAGAGGTCTTCTAGTCCAGTCCCCTGCACTCAAGGCAGAACAACCTTATGACCAACCTCAGCGAAGTTTATTGTCTAAAGACAAAATAGTACAATACGAAAAGGATGTTATGTACCGCTCCCTATTTTTATCGTAGACCCATTTACAAGTTAAAAGCATGCAATATGACACCCAAGACTAACATTCACCCATTAGCTTTTTTACCTTTTTTTGTCCTGGTACCAGGGTGTGCCCCTTAGCTCCTTTTGAACAAAGCACTCCACGCCACGCCACGAAGACGTTCTCCGCGTTGTACCAGAGCAGGACACTCGTGTCTCTTGATTTTGACAGGGTTTATATTGGCTAATGCTAAATGCCGTATCAAGCGTTGCAAGGTATTGTGGGAGGTATCACTCTTAATGTAAGTGGGCAAGCGTGACCCTAATACAATGTAGTGCCAACATTCATATATAATGTAATGTATATACTGCTAATACGGTGGGTACTACATCATAATATGCTGTGCAATACATATAACATATACATTGGCTAACAGCGTGCCCACACTCCCATATGTGCACAGACTCTGGTGCATAAAGGCATGCAGGTGGCACAGGCTGGTTTTCATGTCCGTTTAAAAAAATATTTGTATGTCTAAAGGAAAGTTTATGTTTACACGAAACTCAGGTCTCTGGTGGTGCAAATTGGCGCTGAATTCAGTGGAGCGCTGCCCGTTTACACTGTTGGAGAGCTTGGCCCATGGACAGTAGGAGCAATGCAGTGTTTCTCCCCTGAAGGACCAATCATAGAATCATAGAATATCAGGGTTGGAAGGGACCTCAGGAGGTATCTAGTCCAACCCCCTGCTCAAAGCAGGACCAATCCCCTTCTGGCTCCAATCTTTTTTAGTCAGCCTGGCTAAACCTAGGCCCCCAAGCAAACTAAACCAATCCTGTCCTAATCACAATGATCTCATGCAGCCTGACTCAGTGGCCGCATTCACCTCTGTAACACTACTGATTTCAGCGGAAGAGCTAGACTTGGGCTATGCTTAAAACTTGAGTCGACCTAGCTACATCACTCAGAGCTATGAAACATTTTGCGCCCTGTGCGACGTAGCGTGGACTGTAGCTGCAGATAGGTTGGCAGAAGAAGTCTTCCGTTGACCTCAGTACCACCTCTCAGAGAGGTGTATTAACTGCATTGTCGGAAAAACCCGCATGGGAAGTGTCTACACTATCACATAGGAAGCGTCTACACTATGGCGCTACAGCTGCAGGACTATCACTGTGCCACTGGAGTGTAGACATACCCTTGCTCCTCATTTATTCCTAGCTGAGACTTGACAGCAAGCCCTTTGAGGCAAGGAGAGTCTTTTTGTTCTGGGATTGTACAGCGCCTAGCACCCTGTGGGGGTCTTGACCCATTACTAAGGCTCCTAGGTGTTACTGCAATACATCATAGTAATCAGTAGCAGGATGCTGGAGCCTGGATCTGTAAGGCCAGCGGGTCTGGCTCTCTGCTGCTTTGCCCTTGTATCAACATTTATACCAGCACTGCAAAGGCAGACTGGGCACAAAGGGGCAGGACAGGGAGAATGAGGCTCTGTGACTCTGGCTGACTTACAATAAGATTCAGGTAAGAGGCTGGCCGATGTGGCTGTTTCATTCCACTTCGCTGGTCCCGTCTGCAGGTGGAACAGCTGCAAACAGAACAAACAGGGCGCCAACAACCGCCCTGTCAACCAGACCCCCTCTCCAGAAGGAGAGAAGCTTCACAGCGACAGCGGGATCTCCGTGGACAGCCAGAGCCTTCACGACCAACAGCCGCCAACACAGACCGCACAGGTGCAGGGTAAGGTTTATCCACCAAGCTGTGCTAGGGTGGGCCCGGGGCTGGGGGGAGTCTGGGGAGCACTGGTGGAGCTGGGAGGATCAGACATGGTGTGGCAGGGAAGGGGCGCTGCGGGTCAGGATAGGGGTAGGAGAGGCTGGACAGGGGTTGCAGACTGGGACAGAGGGGCAGTGGGGAGCCCAGGACTGAAACAGTGGGGTGATGCTGCAAGTCCAGACTGGGGAAATGATACACAGCAGGGTACAGGTCATTGGCATCCTCCAGTTTGACTTGGGAAAATCTCCCAGTATGTATGAAGCACCAAGTTGCCCGCCCCCGATCCTGGTGCTCTCCTGGGCTTTCTGACCCCTTCTGGTTCAGTTTCACCTCCCAAAGGCCGTAGTGACCCTGCTCTGTTCCTCCCCTTCCCTGCACAGCTCTGAAAGGAGACGGGAACCTCTACACCAGCCTGCCGCCTAACAAGCAAGAGGAGGTGGAGAAGTTGCTGAACAGCTCCCCGGAGGACACCTGGCGTCACCTGGCGGGGGAGCTGGGCTACAAGGAGGATCACATAGACTCCTTCACGCAGGAGGAGTGCCCTGTCCGGGCCCTGCTCTCCGACTGGTCCAGCAAGGACAGCGCCACCATGGACGCCCTTTATTCCGCCCTGCGCCGAATCCAGCGGGGAGACATTGTGGAGAGCTTGTACAGCGAGTCGACCGCCACGTCGCCGGTGTGAAGGGTGGGGCGGGAGAGGCACTCCCCAGCCAGCCCCTCTGCGACCCCACGGAGATACCAGCTGGCGAGAAGATGTGAAGGAAATGGGGTTCCCGCCCGGGCCCCCTGCTATTTACGAACAATCCCGTATGCACTGACCTCTTATTTTCAGTATTGTCCCCTTTTTTCTATCCCCCTTTCCCCGGCGGACTGGCCGATGCTAAAACAGAAGGGATATAGCCAAGGCCACCAGGGGCTGTGGCCTCCCTCAGTCTTGCTGGGACCTAGGAGCGCTTGACGGCTTCGGCACCTCCTGTGTGAGCAAAACAATCTCTTGTGCACGCCCCGCCCCCCCGAACCCCAACAACACGTCTCCGGTAGCTGCAACGATGACCGTGTTTGCTCTCGCTCAGGTCTCTCCTCTTTCTTTCTCTGTCTGCTTCGTTCCCCCTCTTCCACTCCCCCTCTGAGGATCTTCCTCTGCCCCCCACAATATCCACCCCCTTCTGTTTGCCCCAGATCACCAGTTGCTCTCCCTTTGAATTGCACCTCCCAAGCCAGGAAGGACGGACCCAGCTGAATTCAGAGAGAACTGGGTGGATTTCAGGGCTAACGTTTGAGTGAAGATGTTATTAACAGGGAATTGGGATGGAGGGTGGGGAGCAGAGGGATATAATTAGAAAGAGCTACCCAAGGATGCCGCATGGGGAAAAAAGGGCCCCATCTATAGAAACACACATTTGTGCCTCTGCACTGTCCTTGGAAGTGGTGAGGGGGGAGAAGACTGTTTCTAGCAGGCAAAATCTACACTGTGAATCATGAAACATACAGCATGCGTGTTGGCGAGAGATCCACATGCCTCCATGACACGCACATTCCTCAGGCTTGGAAGAGTTTGCCTTGGTCATTAGCAGCCAGGCTGTCTGACACGTTAAGAAACAATCTAGTTACCTAAGGAATAAGGTCGTTTGCCCGTCTTGGGTGCTCAGCGGTCAATCGCCAGCACCTTCCCAGGTGCTGATCGCTCCTGGGCAGACATCACCCTTGTTAGAGCCCCCAAATTCCAGTGGAGAATAGCAACCCGCTAACGGTGCCTGGGAAAGCAGAAAACAATTGCCATCCGTCACGCTGCAGGTCAGCCAACAATCGCCGTGCGGCCATGGAGAGCTGGAGCAGCTGCTGTCATCCCAGACCTCTCACATATTGTACTAGTGAAACACTAGAAGACAGGCTCTGTGCCCTTCCCCAGACCAGTGATCCACCCACTGTGGGCTACAACGTAATCACGCTGCTGCTTTAGCGGCCGACGAGCAAGGGGAAAGTGGGGATGGGCGACGTTAGTGATGGAGTCGATTCTATTCCTAGACCATGATCATTACCATAGTATCTGAGCTGGTACGGATGAGGCTCGAAAGGGTCGGAGGGTGATTTGGAAAAGCGCCCAGAAGCTCAGCTGTCTTCGCTGTATTATCTGAACCTCTCGGTCTCTGCAAAGCTGGAAACATCCCAAGAACAGGCGCCTTTGGGTATGTTGAGGCTTCCAAGGAAGACCCAGGAGGTAGAGAGGCAGTTGCAGCAACCTTTCTAAAGGAACAGTGGGTCAGGGAGTGTGTTCGATGGAGTTTTTCCCAGGCTCGGAAATGGGTTTGGGTGAAAGGGGGTGTTGGGGGAGGGGGTGGATCTTGCTTCTTCCAAACCAGCTGGGCCCAATCGTCAGTTAGAAGTTCCTTCTTTGAAGAAGACACTAGAAAAGCACCAAATCATAGGACTCAGCTGTTTCCCACCCATTGGAGGAAGCTACCAGTTCCTGGCACTCCAGATACGTATTCCTAGGAGAGGGGAGTTCTAATGGAGCCCAGGGACGCTGGCAGCCAAGTGGTATGAGTGGCTTAGCCTTGTCCGTAGGGCTCCCTTTCATATAAAGCTCCTGATGGGAAGGGTGACTTGAAAATGCCTTTCCTTCACCACAAGGGCTCCCACACCTGCCGACAGCCATCAGGAAGTCAAGGGGACTATGCAAAGTGCTCTAGCCCTTAAGAGGCTCAGGAGACCTCTCCCAGAACTATGGCACGTCCCTGCTTTGCAAGCTTTCTCCTCCTTGCCCGAGTGGAAGTTCTACCTCCTGGACCCATCAGATTCCTAGTATGGCTGGTATGTGACGGGAAATGACAGCACAGGAATGCTAATAATATACAGGACAGTATTGGTGATCATACCTCACTCCAGATTTGGGTGGATGACTCCTGGACTGCAGCATTCCAGCATCTTCAGACCAAGCCACAATAAAGTTTCTCGGGGGGTGCCCAGCAGCTACAAATGAGGTGTCCCTGCAAGAGGCCCCAAGGTGGAAGAACCATCTGTGGAGCAAGGAGGCAGGAAAATACAGAATGTGAATGTGATTGTAGAACTTGCATCTGTTGTAATCAGCCCAACCAGAGAGGAACGGTTACTTACACTTCAGATCACACCTGGGAGCGTTAGAAGCTGGAGACGGGAGGTCGTTCTTGGGTTGGCTCCTTTTGAGGGACCAATAACTGGTAGCAAAAGTTTTGATGACTTCAAAGATTGTTTCACAGCACTTTGATCTTCGGAGAGGGCCAGATTCTCTTTGCTCCCACTGAATAGCTCCTTGCTTCCCCAGGAACCCCCTGATGATGAAGACTCATTGAATAAGGGGCTATTCAAACCCAGCTGGCCAGGGAATGATTTTCCCATCCCGTGAAAGTTTTCAAGTTATTGAAACATTTTCTCATCCCAAATTGAGAGGAAAAGTCTAAATGGCAGTGTTTTTTGCACATCAAAAAATCTGGCAAAAGAATTCAGATCCGGTCAAAATATTTTGTTTCAATAATTTTGAAGCATGTTGTTTTAATTTTGACCATTTTAAGGGGTTTTTATGGGGGGGGTACTAGAATTAGCTTAAATTTTTAAGCAAAAAGCCACTTTGAACAGGAAAACTATGATTTTTCATGTAGAAAATGTCAAAATAAAACATTGATGATTTTGGGGGGAAAAAACAAACCCCCCCCCCAAATGTTGGGTAGAAAACTTTTGTCGAAACGGATTCTTTTCTGCAAAAAAAAAGTTTCAATTTCAAAGAATCAGCATTTTCCAATGGACAAAAATGTTTCTTTGGAAAATTCCTGACCAGCTCTTCTATCCAATGCAAGTAAGAATCCAGCCCCAAATGTCTCCAGTTCTAGAATATTACCCTGCTTCTGCTCTCACAACATAGGATCAAATCTCATTTGATTGGTGGCTAGTGAAGAATTGTAGCAGAACTCGGGTGGGGGGAGCCCCTCACCCTTCCTCCTTTTATACCTCTGGTCTGGCATCTTCCTCTAGACCTCAAGCCAGCAAGTCCATGTTGTATATCTGACCTGAGTTGCTAATTCATTAACAGCTTGACTCTAGCCTCCTTGCTCAGACAGCATTGCCTTGGAAAGCAGTGGGCGCACTGTCGGAGGAAGGAGTTCATGTTCGGGGCCTGCATTAGCTGCGTTTTGGTGATGGTCATAATTTCACAGACGAAATGAAGTCTATGGGCCACGTTCATCTCTGCTCCAAAGGGGCCGAACTTGTCCCTGAAGAGGGAAATCTGAGAGACTGAGCTACATAAGTGAAGGACCCGCTGTTTGCCTCCCAGCTCCACCAGAAATCTTATTATTAAATGAGGAAGAAAGGGGAGAAAAAACCTAAATGAGACAACTAAGAATTGTAAATAATATTGTCTTGTTTTACTCACTGCTAAATGTTTCTAAGTGTGACGTGGATTACAGTGCTAAAGAGCAGGAGACCTTGGCTTTCTCATCAAGACTTCTGTTCAACGCTGTCTTAGCATGGGGTTTAGCTGTTACCTGTTCTTCCACAAAGCTATGATAAGTGTTATAACCAGTGCCATTCAGCTCCCATGAACTGACTGGCCTCCCAGCGTCTTCCTGATGGACGGTGTGGTGGCAAAGATCCGTTTGCTCACGGCTCTGCGTTGCAGGTTGAATTTTATGTTACCAGCCTTGTATTTGTTATAATAACCTTGATTCTGGCCTTACAGAGTAAAGAGAGGACAGAAGGATATTGACATATGCACACTTTTTTTTTTTTTAATGATGATGGCAATGTTGAAAGGCCATGCGAAACTGACGAAAGCAGAGATTAGATCCAGGATGGAACTTTCAGGCCTTTTTAAAGGGACAGGTTGAAATTTTCAAACGTACCCATGGTTATTAGATGGCACCCAAATCCCATTGAAAGTCAATAGAAGTTGAGCACTTAACTCCTTTAAGTGCTTTGGAAAATTTCACCCATTGTGCTTTAAAAGATGGGGGTGGGCGGAGGTTGCTAAGAATTGGGCTTCTCTAGAACAGGATTTACAGAAACGCCCGGCTACCTTCATACCTTTGATTGATTTAGGAGTACAAGTCCTATCAGCTTCCAGTGGGGCTTGAGCTTCTAGGTCACTTAAGATGCTTTGGAAAACCCCACACCCATGATGACCATATGTAGGCATGTGATTAAATGGCCTGATTTAGGGTTGAGCACTCAGCAACTGCGGTCAGTGGGGAAATGAGCACCTCTGAAAATCAGGCCACTTAACCAGGAGCCAAACTATGGACTGAGGAGCGGATCATTTAGGCCCCCGTTTCTGAAAAATGTCGCCTGTTTAGATGTATGTTTTTTTAAGTTTTAGAAAACTTAATGTGAGTGGAAATGTCCCAAATATTTTAAGCAAAAAAATGACAATGGAAAAAGAAGGGATTGGATCAAAACCTTCCTGCTTCGGTGCTGAAAATGTAAACACACTGGCCAAGGTTTTCAAAAGTGACTAGTGACTTCAGGTACCCAAGTGAGGACACCTTAAAAGGGGCTGATTTTCAGAGGGTGGGTGCTCGGCCCTTTCTGAAAATCAGGCCCCTTTAAGGCGTCCCCAGATAACAAGCCATTTGCAAAACTCTTGGCCAGCAGCATTGAGCTAATGCATGAGAAGCAAAAACTGAAACTTACCAGTCTAGGTCAAACTGGGAGAAATATGAACAAGCGATGAAAGACTAGAAACAATAAAAAAGCATATTGGAGTCAGACCGATTTTATCTTTAACAATCTATATGGTGTTATTAGTAACGCAGGCAAGGGATTTAAAAAAAATGTTAATAGTGACCTTATTACTCATTTTTTGTATGCAGGTACTGAAGCATCATCTAAGAGATCAGGTATTCTTCACAGAACCCAGTGGTGCTTAGTTATTGTACATGAAGCAACAGCTTTAATTTTTGAGTTGCCTTATATATGTGGAAGGTGATCATAGTCGTAACATACCTGTATTGTGTTTCAGACAAAAATGCCCTGCAGAGAACTCTGAAAAGCAAATGCAGACTCATGTCTACGTTGTAGAGCGGGCTGAAATTTTTTGAACTATTGGTCCCACCAGAAAATTAGGTTTTCCTCAAAAATGAAAGTGATCACAGGAAAATTTAGTTTTTCATGAAATTTTATTTTCATTTTCAAGGGAAAGTTCAGAACAAAAATATTCATTTAGCTTCATTTGAGATGGCAATTTTTGTTTCGATTGTTGAAAATTTCTACTAGCATCAAAGGGAACATTTGTAGTTGAATTGGAATGAAATGAAAATTCTCAGGTTTTGTTTTAAAATTTCCTGCAAAACATTGAAACAAAACTTTAGCTGAAGATTTTCAACCCGCTCCGATATTTTGGGTTAGCTCCATTTTTTAATCACATGGGAAACTTGCATGAAAACAGGCTTATATTGGGGTTTTGGCTGGGATTTGCCAAGTACACACTGAAAGTCAGTGGAAGACGTCTGTGGTACACCTCTACCCCGATATAACGCTGTCCTCGGGAGCCAAACAATCTTATTGCGTTATAGGTGAAACTGCATTATATCCAACTGGCTTTGATCCACCGGAGTGTGCAGCCCCACCCCCCCGGAGCGCTGCTTTACCGCGTTCTATCCGAATTCGTGTTATATCGGGTCGCATTATATCGGGGTAGAGGTGTACTTATATGGTTCCCATCACTGTGGTATCTGTGCAGGGATGGTGTCCCTAGCCTCTGTTTGCCAGAAGCCAGGAATGGGCGACAGGGGATGGATCACCTGATGATTCCCTGTTCTGTTCATTCCCTCTGGGGCACCTGGCATTGGCCACTGTTGGAAGACAGGATACCGGGCTAGATGGACCTGTGGTCTGACCCAGTAGGGCCATTCTTATGTTCTTATCTGATCACCTCCCACTCTTTAAGGCAGGGAAGTGCTATTATTCTCACTTTACAGAGACTAAATGACTTGTGTCAAATCAGAGAGGAAGTTTATGGAAGAACAGGGGAAATAAATCCAGCTCGCCTGTGCTGCAGGCTAGCACTTCACCATCCTGCTTCCCCTGCAACCACATAGACCCCATGTGCTCTCTCTCTCTCTCTTTCTCTGAGGAGTGATTTATATGTTCTGATGTCTGAGGAGGACTCTATGAGTTAATGTTCTTCCACCTTCTTTTTTAAGAAGTCACTCAGCACCACAAAGCAGTATTTGATTATATTATTTGCACTGTGAATCCTAAAACCAGAGAACAGAACAAAAGCATCCTTGTTAGTCACGGATCTCCAAATAATCCCCCCTCCCCCCTGTAAATCCTTAGGCGTCACATTGTGTTCCGTCCATGTGGGGTGAAAGGGTTAATTTAAAGCCAGGCTCTCAGTTACACCCCCACCTGCAACCGCCTGTCCCTTGCAGCAAGAGACTAAAAAAATGGCCCAGATGTCTGCCAGAATCCAAAGCAAGTCAGCGAGGGTCATGTACAGGGACCATATGAGGCTTAAAGCATGTGCACGGGGCGGCCTGCCTCCGGTGGGAATAAGGGAGGACTCAGGGGTTATTTAGGGCACGGTGTGGGAACAAGGAAAGATCAGGCCGGCTCTGCAAAGCGAGCAGGGAAAGATGGAGCAGCTAGGGAGCCTGGCAGAAGAGGTGGGGGTGGGGAATCTCTAATGGAGGAGGGGAAGAGAGACTGTTAGGTGTAAGGGATGCCTCCCTGGGCTCCAGAAAGGATCAGGGAGCAGTGTGGCGTCAGGAAGTGGGGGAGATGGCGTCTGCGTGAGGGGGAAGGCTCCGTGCAGCGTGGTGGCTCCAATGGGCATGGGAGGACGGGCACTTTGGCAGGGAGGGATTCAGCCGTGGTAGCCATGGTGGCTCCTGCTTGAGTAGCAGCCTCCATCTCACCCAGCATATAGTCCTCTGCTTGCCGCATCCCAGTGGGATACAGGGAAAGCGCCAGAGGTCAGAAGCAGGGGGTGGAGGCTCAGCAGAGGATGAATTTTTAAGCCCCGAAGAGTCCGCGTTCATGCAAATCTCTCTGTAGACAAGGCAGAAAGACCCATTCCAAGGACGAACCATTTCCATCCCACATCAACTACTGATGGCCTTAGCTGTCAACTACGCATGCAAAACCCACCAGTTTGGAGAACTTGTCTCTGAGCCCGGCCGCCCTGACGTAAATCCCAATGAAATCCAACGGAGTTCGTCTGAATGTGCAAACCCCCGGACATTGGGATGCCTCTGGATTTATGGCCTGTCTACACACAGAAGTGGCACTGGTTTGATTACAATCCATTTCAAAGCTATGCTGTTTTCGTGGCTATAGTGTAAACGTACCTTCAGCTCAGCTTAAAACTGGCTTCCAGTTTTACTTGCGTTGTTAAATTTACTGGTAAAAATTAAACCGTTAGAAATTAGATTTAAATGGATTGACGAGCGGCCACATTTGGTTTTTGCACAACTTAAACTAAATCGGTTTAAAGTCGCACTTTCATTTAACCGGGTGCAATTCAGTGTGCAGAGCTGGAGCTACTGAGCTCAGAAATCTCTTTCTTATCGCCGGAGCAATATTGCTAAGCGCTCAGGCCCTAACGGCCCTGTCGGAGAAGCCCCTCGGTGCATCACCAAATTCCATGCTGAAGCGAGAAGCGTTCAGTATGCAAAGAAGGACTTAAGGATGTCTCACCTTCCTGTGCTGAGACAAACATAACGAGGAAAAAATAAGCCAAAGTTAATGATCTTGGAGATTTTTGTTGCTTTTTATAATGTTTTGTTGTACAAAGACAGCACGTTCCTCTTGTTAATACCTGTTATTATCCCGGCCCCTCGGGTTTCTCTGTAAGAGGAGAAATGCCAATTTATTAGAAATTCTTACAATGAATAAACAGTCCTGTAATTGAACCACACAATTAGTCCTTTTGCTGTGATTGGTGTCAGCGGCTCGCAGTGGGGGGTTGGGTGGATGGCTGACCTGGCCCAGCATCAAAAGTTGTGTCTGTGTGTCCGTGAATGAACCTGTGCTTGTGTGGGCAATTATCCGGGAGTATTGTTCAGCCATGAATAAACAGCATACATCTCTGTTGTGTCTTGGCTGTATTTTGCGATTGCTTTTGCCTTCGTTGACGTGTGATCATGTAGCTGTGATTGGTAGCATGTACGTGTGAGTACATTGGTGTTTCATAGTGTGTGTGTGTGTGTGTAGGCTTGTGTCCTCACTTGTGTGTCGCACTGGAATTTGGGCCTGTGGGTATGTGCTTGTTGGCCTTTGTGTTTGTATTGCTTGGACTGTCTCTCAAGATGAGGCTTTTTGGTCTAGCTGAATTGGGAACACCTGGATTTTAATTGTAGTTCTACCACTGAGTTTACTCTGAGATGCCAGTCAAGCTGCCTTAGCAGTCTGTGCCTCAGTTTCCCCAGTGAGGATGATGCTATTGCTATTGGGATTGATTAGTGGAAGGTGACCTTCAAATGATTGTTAAATAGCGAGACTCGTGCTCCTTTCCCACCCATGTTTATGAACGATAAAAACTCTTTTAAGTCCCTTTTAAGGTGGGGGTTTGTTTGTTTTAGTTCCCCCCCGCTGCTTGATTTTTAACCTTAGAAATATCAGAAGAATAAAGTCTGGTCGTCATTGAGTTGGAGAGAGGAGGCCTGGGAGTGTCAGCCGTGTACTATGGGAACTCACACCTCAATTAAAGCAGCAGGTTGAGGACTCTTTAACAAAGACTTCTTTTCTCCCAATGGTTCATTGGACATGAGTGCCACAGCGATCGTACCAGAATCAGCATCTGACCGAAGATACTGCCCCGCAGGTTTCAGTCTTGTGTGTGCTCATAGTTTCACTAGTTAGCTGGTCCCCAAAGCATCTTCTAATGCAGACAAGACCTGTATTTCTAACGCTTTAACAAAGAAGAAAGGACGAAGAAAACATTTTTCCTGCCCCCAAAACACCTTCGAGCTGCTCTTGAGCTATGAAAAAGAAGCCTACATAGACACAACCCGAATTATTATTTTGGGGCATCTTTTAGATTTGCACGGTGCTTGGACCAGCGAGGGCCCCATTGAGGTCAATGAGCACAGAACTACCCTGACAAAAACATAAGGGCAGAGTTTATTATTTGTTATGGTCCAGTTTTCCAAAGAACTCAGGGCCAGATTTTCAAAATGGCTCAGCACCACCACAGAGGCCAGATTTTCAGAGGCCTTCTGCTCCCATTTAATCACCGAAATAAGGGCCAGATTCCCATCATTCAGCACCTACCATGTCTAAAGGGGAGCTAAGGTCTTTGGTAAAAGCCACGGGTTCCACAGCAGACAATATGCCCTTCAGATAAAGGCAGGGCTTGGTGCAGAGTGCGTTTATAGCCATGTGGCAGTAGGACTGCGCGTGTGTTTGCGGGGCTGTGGTGTGGCTTTATGCACACAGGTTTGGTGGGGGGGTGGTTTCCACGCACAGAAGCATGTACTCAGCTCTGCTCCCAGGGTTGTAATTGGGGTCTTGAATGATTTGATTGTCAGCTGCCTCAGTTCCCTCTCCTTGGTGGGCGTTGTGGTGAAGCCCGGGATTATAGATCTGTCCCTCCCCTCCACTTGCACCTTCCTTCTGACACAGCAAATAACGAAATGGTGAATAACTGCGGTCGATTCATGATTTTAACCTGCTTCCCCTTAATCCCAGAGGAAGGGGGTGGGCGTCTTTGAGAGGTCGGGGTGGATGGGTTGGGTTGGGCCGTGATCTGGATTGCCTTTGTCCCAAGTTTCAGGGTGACAATGCCACCTGCAAGGTTCCAAGTGAGGGTCATGGCATCCTCGCCTGCTGCTTCTCTTCCCCGGATGCAGAGCCCTGATTGGGAGAGGTGGGGGGCTAGGAGGAGATTCAGCAAGGTGGTCTTGATGTGTGGGAATTGCTGTGTAATATGTCCCCCCCCCTGGAAACAAAACCGATTTATGGTTATTGCAGGAGGGAAAATATTAACAATAAGGTCTGGAAAGGAGTCTGGGGTTCCCATTGCTGTGGTGAGAGGGGCTGGGGAAAGGGACTCGGACAACTTCCTTTCTGCTGTTTACTGCTCCCCGAGGAGCGAGAAATTGGCCCCTGGCTCAATCGCACATGTGCAGTCATGAGCTCCAGCGAGCCTCGCGTCAGGCGACTGATGGAATTTATTCGGGCGGGTGGGGAAGGCAAAGAGGGAGGCTGGGGGAGTGGTGGATTGAAGAGCACGACCCCGACCGAGCCACCCACCCCCCCAGCCCTTTATTGACGTTCTGGTATTCGCTGCACCCTGTCAGCTCCTAAACCCATCAGCCCCACACTCTGTGCCTCAAACAAAATCCCCCCCAGCTGTGCCCTGTCTTCCCTCTGCTCTCGTAAGACCGGCCTGTTCCATTCCCTGTCCCAGACTTCCAGGCTACAAACGAGGTCTGATTTCTCAGATCCTCTTAATCTTGTCCCATTCCCTGCTGCCATCCTACATCAGACCATCTGCAACCGCGGCCCCTCCCCAAGCTCTGCATCCCCAGTCTCACGCTCAATCAACAGAAGATTCCTCCTACCACCTGCCTCCTCGCATACCTCTTCCGTCCATGCTCTCCCCTACTCACCCCTCTCAAGGCATTCTCTGTTCACCCCTAGCCCCAGATCCTACTCTACCCATCTGCCTTAGCCAGTAACCCTTAGTCCATTCTTCCTACCACCAGCACATATACCAGGTGAAATCCCAGCCCCGGTGACATCACTGTTAGAACTCCCATTTGACTTCATGGGGCCGGGAGGTTACCTCTTCTGTTGCTGTGTCCTCTGTCATGTCTCTTAACTCAGCACATGGCACCGTTCTCTCTAGACACCTGCCACCCTGCATTCCCCAGTTCCCATCTGCACCCACCCAATTTGCCCAGTCCCCTCGCCCATCCCAGAAGCAAAGATCACAGAACCTTCTCCCCCCATGCACAGCCCAAGTGGTGGGATTGACAGAGATGGGCCCAAGCCAGGACCATAGCTGACCCCTCTCTGAGGATAGATGGTCTAGTGGATGATGCACAGGGCAAGGAGTCAAGAGATCTGGGTCTAATTCTCAACTCAGCCACCGACTCCCTGTGTGACCTTGGACAAGTCACTTAATCTACTCTGGGCAAAATGCTTCTCTACCTCGTAAGGATGCTGGGAGAATTAAATAAACTTCATTATTAATTAGGGGGGGTGCTCAGATAATATGCATTTACCTAAGCACTTACCTAGCCAGCTCGAAATGAGGGCAGGGGATGGATAAAGTGGGACCCTATTCTGGGCAAGTCCCTCTCACTTTGGTTCTGTGAAACCATTAAGCCCCAAATGTTCAAAAATCATGAGTCAGGCCCGAAAATATCATGAGACCCAGGAGATTTTTTTTTAAATGACATTATAGGTTCTTTTTGTCTTCTAATTCCTGTGCCTTTAAGGTGCACTTGGGTCCCATTTCCAAGATTTGGTCCTCGAGGAGCGCTTGAAACTTCCTTTTTCTTTTTAAACCAAAGCAGAGATTCTCTCAAAAATAACAGGACTCCAGGTGCTGGGGCTTTACGAATAGAACTTCCTATGGCAAGGCTTGCGAGCAAATCGCATGAGTTGGCAACACGGCTTTGGGCCAGAGTTTTGCAAAGCACAACGCCCTCGTGCTTTCGTTCCTGCTGCTGGCGCCCTCTGTTCCTGGATCTCGTCGAAGCATCTGTGTCGGTCCCTCTCGGCACGTAGCGCTGACTCACGTGCACACTCAGATGGAATATACAGCAACTCTGAGCTGCCCCAGAAAGCAGTGGCACCAGCCGCGATTCACCCCGCTCTCCAGACCGCACATGGCGTAGTTCAGCTCCTGACACCCAGGTGACGGTAGGAAGCGATTTGTAATCAAAGGCAAAAGGGCCCCAGCTTTGCCTCTCCCCACTGAGGCTATTACCTGGTTTTGCCAGAGGAAAATGGGGCACAGGGGTCAGAGGCTTGAGCAGAACAGCCTGGCCTCCCCATCATGCCCCCGGGCACAATCTGTCTGCCATATGTGGAGGAGAACGCACATTCCCAAATAATGCAAAGCAGGTCGCTCGCAAAGCCAGCCGTGGCGGCAGCGTGCCAAATTCGCGTCAAACTCCATCCCCAAAGGCCGGCTCAGTGTCTTATAAACACAGGGGCCGTGCAGAGGACGGCAGGATTGATGTGGTGAAATAGCAGCGTAGAGAGAGGCATATTTCCTCCTCCACTCGCCCTTTAACTCTTTTACATCCATCTTTGCTTCCATTCTGACAGGGGGCCGCTCGTTCTAATCTAAAGAACCGGATTGATGGGGGTAGGCAAGAAAGGGCAGAGAGATCCCCCAACAATCCCCAAGGGAATCACAGAGCAAAACCATCAAAATAGGCACGAATTGAGTTATTACTACATGGGTTACAGTAGCAACCAGAAGCGTCAGCGGAAATCAGGGCCCCGTTGTTCTCGGTGTTGAATAAACACATAGGTACGGCTACCCTCATGTACACAATGCTGAGCGGGCTTTAATCTAGGCCCGGGAGCTGGGAAACCATACACATAATAAGAGACAGTCCCTGCCGCACTGAGCTTCTAGTCCTAATATCCTAGGACCCAGGGGAACATACCTGAGCTCTGCCCAAGGGTGAAATCTCATCTCTATGAATGTCGAGGGCAATTTCACCACTGATTGCAGTGGGACCAGAATTTCACCCTCGCTGTCTAGTATCTCCGGGCAGCACTGACTGGGAATAGAGCACAGGACTGGGAATCAGAGAGCCAGGCTGTCATGCTGCCTCTGGCATGTAGTGAGACCCTGGCCAAGTCACTTTGCCTCCCACTTTCCAGTTATATAAAATGGGCCTACTAGGGCCCCACCTTTGCAAAGTGCTTCGAGCGCTTCAGATACTGCTTCCATCGCAAGTGCTACCTACCACTCTTCCCTGCTGGTCCACTCTTACCCCTCACCAAAGGGCATCTGGGAACGTTAAATCTCTCCCACTGCCCCTATCTGAGCCTCCAGCCCGGCTGTATCCAGTATCCCCACCCCATGCAGTCCCATCTGGCTAGGTCAAGGGAAGCACCGGTGTCAGCTCCTCTGTTACCCCAAGGTGGCTACTTTCAGGACTGTTCTGAGTGCCCCGGTGAATGCTCTGCATGGCCCCGACTGTCCTCTCTGAGCCCTGGTGTGCCTGTATCTGGGTACATCTCCCCGATGCTCTGCCCTGACACCCAGCCTGAAACAATGTGAAATGAACCACGGGGAGATTAAAAGGATCTAAACAATCTCTCCTCCCACCTCTCTTCCCTGCCTCCGGGGAGGTTACGATTCCGCGAGCGGCTCAGCCCTTCGTCAGAGCCGATTGCTGCCTGGCAGCCCCATAAATGCCAAGGCCTCAGGGTCGTTCATGCCAAATGCCCAGCGGGGTAGATAAAATTCATCGTCACCGTATCTTAATTGAGCATCACCAGATTGCTGGGAAGCTGGGGTTATTATCCCCATTCCACAGATAGAGAAACTGAGGCACAGAGCAGGGAAAGGACTCACTCACTGGAGGGAGCCAAGAATTGAACCCAAAACCTCACCCAATGGCTTAAACCCCAGACCCTAACTCAGCCAAGCTCAGGGTGTCCCAAGGCCAAGCTAACATAGCCACAAGTGCCAATGTCTCTACCCGAGAGTGTTTGAAAACAAGGCCACAGTGCTGGCCCACCTGAATTTGCTGCTGGCTCTCAAACGTACCGATCTGGACGGGGTTTAGTGGCATCCCAGCCCAGGTGGCAGTAATAGATGCTGCCCTCGTTGGAAACCGAATCACCCAGACAGTCTTTAAGTGGGGCTTTAATTAAGGATAACACGCTAGGGAACCAGGGCCAGCTCCAGGCACCAGCGACGGAAGCAGGTGCTTGGGGCGGCCAATGGAAAGGGGCGGCACGTCCGGGTCTTCGGCGGCGGGTCCCTCAGTCCCTCTCGGAACGAAGGACCCGCCGCCGAATTGCCGCCGAAGAATGAAGCGGCACGGTAGAGCTGCCGCGGAAGTGACGCCGATCACGGCTTTATCTTCCTCCCCCTCCCCACTTCGCCGCTTGGGGCGGCAAAAAAGCTGGAGCCAGTCCTGTAGAGAACAGCAGTGAAAATGGTTGTCTCAGGCCAATAGGCTTGATGGAGGGGGCAGGAGGCGGAACAGACCCCGTCGCTCTGTGAAATACCTCCGGGCTGAGCAATACTGGGACGGGCTTGGCAGCAGCTCCCCGCCTCGGAAATTTAATGATTTCCTTTCGTTTGGTTTGGGAGAAGGAAAGATTATTTATGGCGGCCGGGAGAAAGTGGTTTCCTTCCAGGCAGAGCCGAGGACAGAATCCTTGACAGCAGGCAGGAGACGGAAAACTCCAATTCATGTCTACCCCTTCAAAGCCAGGCTGGTGCAGCCGGGGGAGTTTTAGTCCCAGCAAAATTAAAGTATTGTTCAGAAAGGCGGAAACGCAGCCAATGGGCAGCCCCGCTGGGAACCTCTGCTAAAGGTTCCCACAATCCTTTTTGAAAGAGCACAGGGCCAGGTTTTCAAAAGATCTTGAATTTCATAGATTCGAAGGCCAGAAATTGTGAGCCTCTGGTCTGACCTCCTGCATAACCTGGAGGCTCTTTGACCCAGCTCCTCAAAGGTATTCAGGCCCCTAACTTCTATTTAAATCAATGGGAGCCTAAATAACTTTGATCCTCTGGCCTGGCCCTTATAGACTGTGCTCAAGTCACTGCTTAATCGTCTCTTTATTTAGATAAACCGATCGAGCTCCTTGAGTCTCTCACTGTAAGACAGGTTTTTTCAATTCCCGCGGCTGCTTCAAGGACTGGCAAGCATGCCGTAGAACGCTAGACTCGGGGAGAGGCCGGCTCTTCAGAAGAGTTCAGCGCTCTTGTGCAAATCTGACCGTCGGTGTCATAGCCGGAGCTGTTGGGTGTTGGGCATTTTGAGAGCCGATGGGGACCGGAACAACTAAGTCCCTCAGAACTTTTGGAAATGTCACCCCTGGAGCACAGAGCTAAATATGAGTCACTGGGTAATCTTGGGCATTGCTTTGTGACTCAGTTTCCCCACCTGCCAAATAGAGCTGTTCTTCCTACATACTGCGCTGTATCCTGTTCTGCCACTGCCACACAGGGGTATCTTCAGGTTTAATTTATTAATGTCTGTAACGCCTTAGGTCTAGTTAATTAATGTTGGCAGGGTGCTTCCAGATCCCCAGGTCTACCGGGCTTGTCCAAGTACCTAATATTGCTATGGCTTGATGTAAGCATGGGCTGTGGTAGCCCAACCGTGGAATGGGAAAACATGGGACGACTGAGGTATTTAACACCCAAGAAAAGGCAGTTACCACAGGTAACCACAGGTAAGCAGCATAACTCTGAGGCTGGGGCTGTCAGGGGAAAAATCTACCACTAATGGAGAGCCTTGGAAGAGATGCATTGTGCTAGGCTGAATGTCACCTTCAGGGAATACAGCCTTCAAGCTGGTTCTTGCAGTCTCTATGTTGGGGGAAGGATAGCTCAGTGGTTTGAGCATTGGCCTGCTAACGCAAGGGTCATGAGTTCAATCCTTGAGGGGGCCACTTAGGGATCTGGGGCAAAAATCAGTACTTGGTCCTGCTAGTGAAGGCAGGGGGCTGGACTCCATGACCTTTTAAGGTCCCTTCCAGTTCTAGACAATGGCATATCTCCATTAATTTATTTAGGTGAATCTCAACAGGAGTTTTGCTTGCATGAAGATTGCAAGATTTGGCCATTGGGAATGTAACGATTTTCTGAACGTGACTTTTTTTTTTTTTAAGCAAAAGACATCGGGCCAGTTTAACACTGGAGGGTCGGCAAAACAAAGATAAATTCATCCCCGGAAGCCAATGGACACACACCAGTGATCTCATGTCTTTGGGTGGTATGTTTCACAGGTGGAGTATCACCTGATGCAGTGAGACTGTGCAATGCTCAGATTTTACACCCAGCAGGTAAGCCAGACAGCTTTCAAAATACTTAGCTGTGTACACCCAACCATACAGTTGTCTGCACCCAGCCACCCCCCACACAAACACAACTGGGGGCTGAATCCAAAAAAGAAACAACTGAGAAGTGGAGTCATTAGCTAGGATCTAGTTCCCACTCCCCAACAGAAAGGGAACAGCTCACTTTCCCCAGAGGCGCAATCCGCCTTGAAGCTCATGGAAGCACAAGCGTGCATCCCACACACTCATTTGGTTTTCTGGAGCAGCTGGAAGGCCTTTGTTCCATTTCTAATCGCTTTAAACCTGCCTTTCTCTCCAGCAGAATCAGCACAGGCTCTGCAGAGACTTTTCAGTGCAGTCCTGGAAAAGCCCCAAAGCAGAAAGACCAGGTCAAAAACCAGAGAGTCTAAAACAGTTGTCAACGCACGCACAGACAAACACACAAACCCGCGTACACACGCTAACCTAACACATATACCCAAGCTGGGCTTTTCAAAAGCCTAGGAAGCCAGCTGTTGACCGGCCCTTGGAAACTCCCTGCCGCCCTTCTGCAGTTCTGCAGAAAAGGACCTGGGGATTACAGTGGATGAGAAGCTGGATATGAGTCAGCAGTGTGCCCTCATTGCCAAGAAGGCTAACGGCACATTGGGCTGCATTAGTAGGAGCATTGCCAGCAGATCGAGGGAAGTGATTATTCCCCTCTATTCGGCCCTGGTGAGGCCACACCTGGAGTATTGCATCTAGTTTTGGTCCCCCCACTACAGAAGGGATGGGGACAAATTGGAGAGAGTCCAGTGGAGGGCAATGAAAATGATTAGGGGGCTGGGGCACATGACTTACGAGGAGAGGCTGAGGGAACTGGGCTTGTTTAGTCTGTAGAAGAGAAGAGCGAGGGGGGATTTGATAGCAGCCTTCAACTACCTGAAGGGGGGTTCCAAAGAGGATGGAGCTCGGCTGTTCTCAGTGGTGGCAGATGACAGAACAAGGAGCAATGGTCTCAAGTTGCAGTGGGGGAGGTTTAGGTTGGATATCAGGAAACACTATTTCACTAGGAGGGTGGTGAAGCACTGGAATGGGTTACCTAGGGAGGTGGTGGAATCTCCATCCTTAGAGGTTTTTAAGGCTTGACAAAGCCCTGGCTGGGATGATTTAGTTGGTGTTGGTGCTACTTTGAGCAGGGGGTTGGACTAGATGACCTCCTGAGGTCTCTTCCAACCCTAATATTCTATTATTCTGTGATTCTAAATTCACACAGGGACACACCTATGTACCTTTCCAGGTGTCTAAATGGTTCCCATCATCATAGTACCTCCATCTCAAGGATAGATCCTGGGAGATTTCAAAGCCAGAAGGGACAATTACATGGGCATCTAGTCTAGGGTGACCAGATGTCCCGATTTTATCGGGACTGTCCCGATATTTGCTTATTTGTCCCAGGTCCCGACCTACCTTCAGTCGGGACGTGAATTGTCCCTATATTTTGCCTCCGCTCACAGGCGGACCGGAGCCTGGAGGGGGCTCGCGCCCCCCCCCGCCCTGACTCCGCCCCGTCCTTCCCCCATTGGATCCCTTCCCAAATCCCCGCCCTGGCCCCGTGCCCCCAGCCCCGCCCCCTCACTGCCCCATTGGATCCCTCCCCAAATCCCCACCCTGGCCCCGCCTCTTCCCCAAGCACGCCACATTCCTCCTCCTCCCCCTCCCTCCCAGGCTTGCGCTGATCAGCTGTATGGCGGGGCAAGTGCTGGAGGGAGGGGGGAGGTAGAGACGGAGCGGAGGCATGCTGCTGTGGGGGGCGGGGGCGTGGAGCACTGGTGGCCGTTTTTTTTCCTTTTATTTTTTTTTGTCCGCCGCCGGCTTTTTTTTTTTTTCCCCTCCACCCCCCCTGCGTCCCGATATTTCACCTGTGTGATCTGGTCACCCTAATCTAGTCTGCCTGCCTGCATCACATGGGGATAGACTCTCCCCAGACCCCCAAAAAGGAGGGAAATAGTTCCCCATCTGTAGAGTGGACTTCAGGAGACGGAAAGAAAGGAAGTAATTTGCCCAAAGACTCGGCCAAGGCCTCTAACAAAGCTGGCATTGAGCCCAGCCCTCTGCAGTCCAACTCGAACGCTTTAACCACAAGCCCATCCTGCCTTCACCCACCTGGGAACACCCCCATGCCTGTGGAGCCTTGGATCAGCCCTTCCGTCTACTAGGGGTTCCCACGACAGGCGGAATTCTTCCATTTGATCATCCCAATGAGTTGTCTTTCATTTCGCAACCCCATGCCCTGGGTGGCCCTAAGCCTCTGAGTGCCAGAAGTTGGGAGTGGACTACAGAACAAGGAGCAATGGTCTCAAGTTGCAGTGGGGGAGGTTTAGGTTGGATATTAGGAAACACTATTTCACTAGGAGGGTGGTGAAGCACTGGAATGGGTTACCTAGGGAGGTGGTGGAATCTTCTTCCTTAGAGGTTTTTAAGGCCCGGCTTGACAAAGCCCTGGCTGGGATGATTTAGTTGGTGTTGGTCTTGCTTTGAGCAGGGGGCTGGACTAGATGACCCCCTGAGGTCTCTTCCCACCCTAATCTTCTATGATTCTATGACAGGGAGGGATCACTGACAAATTGCTCTGTTCTGTTCATTTCCTCTGAAACATCGGTCTTCAGCCACTGTTGGAAGACAGGATACCGGGCTAAGAGGACCATTGGTCTGACCCAGTCCGGCCGTTCTTATGCTCGCGTGAGCTGGCAAAGGACACATGGCAGTCAGTGAATGGGTATGTATTTTGGGGTCATTCTCTCAGCAGGACGGTGGGATTATGGGGGAAAATACAGAGAAGAGAAACAAATGAGAGAGAGAGATGCAAACACCCATAAAAAGAAAGCATGCGCCCTTCTCTTGGGATACGTCTATATTGCAGTCACAGGCGGAGATGATAGCAGCTTGAGTAGACATATCTGAGCTAGCTCGGGACCCAAAGCAGTGATGGTGCAGCTGAACTGATCCAAACTAGCTAGATGAAAGCCAGCTTGATTGAGCTGCAATCACCCCTGTGATTACAGTACAGATAGACCCGTCAGCTGTAAATCCAGCTGCATTCTCGCCAGGCACATTCCAGACACCCCCTTCCCAGCCGGGCGGGTGACACCTCTGACTGCAGCGTGTCCTGCCCGGCCCTGCACCGACATGATTCTGATGGGAAAGGGAAACACCTCTCATCACCTGATGCGGCATCTTAACCAAACGCGTTAATTGCCGTTGGAGGGGGAAGTTGGGAAAGACTTGAAAAGAGCAGTCAACCATTCGGGGCTTGTTTGGTGTCATTGAGCCTGGGGCACGAGAGTGAAACGTGCCCGGTGAGAAACACACAAGTCCTGGCTGGTGTCTGCAAGCGGAAGGTGGGCTCCTTATAAATCAGTCTCCAGTTCAAGAAAACAGTTTTATACTTAGGACAGATTTCAGGGTTGCCAACCGTCCAGGATTGTCCTGGCGTCTCCAGGAATTAATGATTAATCTTGAATTAAAGGTGCTGTCGTGCAATGAAACCTTCAGGAATACGCCCAGCCAAAATTGGCAACCCTAACACATTTAGCGAGGGCTAATAAAAGATGAACGGAAGCCTAAGCATGTGACAGACAACACTGCGCTTTGAGCTCAGAGCATCATCCGTACAAATTATTACTCTTATTATCTTGAGGTGACACCTATGGGACCCAGCCAGAGCTCAGGACCTCTGGGTGCGAGGCCCTGAACAGGCATACCTAATGAAAAGACAACCCCTGCCCCAAAGAGCTTACAAATTTAGTAAAAAGAACAGGAGTACTTGTGGCACCTTAGAGACTAACAAATTTATTAGAGCATAAGCTTTCGTGGACTACAGCCCACTTCAAATTTAGTCTGTCACAAGACACACCAGGGCAGGTAGCTACAACCACTACTCAGAGGGGAGGCAGACGGCAAGGTGAGTAAAACAAACAAGCAATTACAGAGATGGATCACAAGCCAAAAGCAGAGGGAGATTTAGGAGCTGTAGGCAAAGGGGAGGAAAAGGGAGGTTTCCAACGGGATTTGGGAAAAGAGGGCAGAGAGATACGGAAAAGCTGCTCTCGGGAGTAGCATAGGTGGAAGTTCTTGTGCCACCACATGTGGGAAATAGGAAGACACGGTCAATGCGGTGGGACAGAGAAAGGTGAAGGACTAGTTTAGAAACCCAAGGAGGGCAGCTTCCAACTGGATCCTGAAGCAAAAGGGAAGAAGCAGAGATGCTTCGGGTACACAAGAGGTCCAGGGTGGACCCGGGCACTGAACCCTGACTGTGCCAACACCTTCGCCACAAGCCCATCTTTCTCTTCCGCCGCAGCCATTTGGATGTGTGCTGCTGAAAGCCTTTGCAGCGGCGTTACCGCAGGGCAGGGGCCCATTTCTGAGGGATGTGGTAACATGCACACACACTGACATGGGGCATTGCGTGCGTCTCCTGGGATTCAATCCCTCACCCCATATGGGAAGGAGAGGACAAAGCTCTGGGGATACATCAGCCTACCTCTCCCGCCCCCACCCCAACCCCCATTGCGGGGAAGTGGTTAATGAGCCCCTCCAGATACCGGCTTACCTCCCTGACACAGCTGCAGGACACGGGCACAAGGTGTCCCCAGGCCGCAGCTGGGGCTGAAAGAGAAATGAAATGAAAGGTGAACTTGATGGATGACATGGCAGGACCCTGAGCTCTGGAGTGGAGCAGGGGAGGGGGGCAGCGGGGTCAAGCAAAGCCTGTGGGTGAAATGAACCCCCCGGTGCGGAAGGGCAAATTACATTCTGTATATGCCCCGTCTAGATGAGCTGCTCCCAGGTTAACACTTGGGCCGCCCAGTCAAGGATCAGGGCTGTCCCATGCTAGGCGCAATACAGACACCTCACAAAGACAACATTTCCCTGCCCCAGAGAACCAAACTTCTCCAGTCTGCACTGCAGATCTCCGCAGCAACAAAAAAATCCCAGCGGTGCCCCCACACCGGGAGAGAGAGCAGCGTATGTAACATTAGAAGCAGAGAGCCCCGTGGCCTGGAGCAGAGAGGGTAAAACTTATGCCAAATGCACACCTCTGCCCATAAGTCAGTTTCAGGTTACTTGTGAGTAGAGAGGTGGAAATAACTGATTTTGGGGGGTCACTGGGGGCAATTAAAAAAAAAAGAATAAAAAATTAGTTTCAGGTTGACCCCAAACCAATTTTTTTTTTTTTTTACATGTTCAGAAAGTTGAAAAAGTTGCGGGGGGGAAATCATATCAGGTTGAACAAAACTATTTCTGTGACATTTAAAACTTTCAAATAGAAGCATTTCAAAACAAAAAGTCAAACCCTTTCAACGTTCTTTGGTTTTGTTTTGAACAACATAGCAAAGCTGACAACGTTTCAGTGTCCCTGGCCCAGCATTTTCCTCTGCAAAAATGTTGTGGACGAAATATTTCCCCCAGCTCCACTGAGGAGGCAGCTAGTGTATGGGACAGACAGCCGGCTCAGCGGAAAGCGCTCGGTACCCCCTCCGTCCGCGGCTATCACCCAGAGCACGTGGCAGAAAAGTGGAGTTGGATCATCGGTGCCGCGTTGATAAAGGGCAGGGTCATAGAGAAGTTGCCATTAGCAAGCGGCATTAAGCAGCACTTACCCCCCATGAGGATCTGTTCTTAGAAATGGATTTAGCTGTGCCCAGGGCCGGTGCTACCATTTAGGCAAACTAGGCGGGTGCCTAGGGCGCCAAGATTTGGGGGCGCCAAAAAGCCCCCACCCCGAGCATGCGGTCGCCACTCCACTTCTCCCGCCTCCCAGGCTTGCAGCGCCAATCAGCTGTTTGGCACCGCAGGCCTGGGAGGGGAGGAGAATTAGAGCGGGGGCGGCGTGCTCGGGGAGGAGGCGGAGCAGAGGTGAGCTGGAGTGGGGAGCTGCCGCACGGCTCCCCGGGCCGGGGGGGTGAGGAGCTGCCGCCGGGGTGGCCTCAGGGCGGGGGGGGGGGGAAGGGGGCTCCGGCGGGGCGGGGGGGGGGCGCAAGGTGGAAGTTTTGCTTAGGGCACAAAACTTCCTTGCACCGGCCCTGGCTGTGCCGCAGCTGATGGGACTTGTCGGCGACTTCTGTCCACCTGGCCACGGCTGCTTAGACAGATCCTGATTTTTCAAGCGTGCTTAGCACCTCTGAACATCCCTTTTCTTTGTCACATCATGGGCAACGGCCTGCCTGGCCCTGGAGGAATATTTAAGGCAGGGAATTGGGAAGCAGGACTCCTGCACACAGCCAGCAGCAGCCTGGGGTAGCAAGTCTCAGAGGCCACGTCTCTAGACTTGGGCTCAAGGGGTGGCACTGAAAAACAGCTGTGCAGATGCTTGGGTTGGGGGTGGAACTCAGGCTCTGAAGCCGAGGCGAGGGGTGCTTCTGAATGGCCACACGGCTATTTTTGTCGCTCTAGTTTGAGCCCCAGTCTGTAGTCCCAGGCTCTGAGACTCGCTGTCATGGGCTCCTACTTGCTGCGTTGACGTGCCCTGCGGGGCCATGGGGAAGTCACCATCTCTCAGAGGGAAAAGGAGGGCGTGGAAGGAGCTAGGAATCGGTCGTGGGTGAAGGCCGGCTCGTAAGCAGAGCGCTCTGGCCCTTGG
The DNA here is from genome assembly GCF_013100865.1 of Trachemys scripta elegans. NCBI lineage: Eukaryota > Metazoa > Chordata > Testudines > Emydidae > Trachemys > Trachemys scripta. Next base: position 9,880,252 of record NC_048320.1, on the reverse strand, counting down.
AGGGGACAAACCCTGTCCCACAGAGACAGGGGATGCTGGGAGATTTAATATAATCAAAATGCAGGAACTCGCTCTGCGGAACGAAGTCCCCCGGTCCCTTTGATCCGCCAAGCACCTGGCCTCCAGGGGGCAGAGAGAGGGACAGAGCCCGGCGTCACACCTTGGCTCTGCAGATCCATCAGAACATTCCTATTAGTAATCGGGGATCAGGGGAGCCGCCTTTGCCCATGAATCGCCTGCACTGAAACCCCTCCCTAGGCCCTCACACAGACTGAAAGCATCTGGGCAATTCACCATCGAGTGTTGATCCTTGTAGCACCAGCCAGGTAAGGCTGGTCCGGTGGTTCGGGTGTTTGCCTGGCTTTAGGAGACATGGATTCAAGTCCTTGCTTTGCTACAAGACCTGTGTGACCTTGGCCAGGTCACTTAGCCTCTCTGTGCATCAGTTCCCCATCCGCAAACTCCCCTGGTGGGTTGTGACGCTAAATCCATTAGAGAGGGTGAAGCACTCAGCTACTATGGGAATGGGGGGGAGGGGTGTATGAGCACCTCAGACAGGTATTAGCCTGGTATTTACAGATTGTGGGGAGTAAGTGATTTGCCAGAGGTTACCCAAGACGCCTGTGGCAGATTAGGGAGTTGAACCTTGGCTCCAAAAACCCAGCTTAGTACTTTAACCAATAGCTTCCCTGTTCAATCTGCAGCATCATCCAGCGATCCTTCTTCCTGCAATGATTGGCTACGCCCTCTGCACTGAATGGGCACCGGGCGGGGCGGGGGAAGAGCACAGCGCCGTGCTCACGGGTGGCAGAGATTCCCAGGGGCAAGCATGCATTTCGGCAAGGCCAAACAAACTATTTCCCTTCAAACATCCTCATTTCACACTCCAAGTGAAAAAAGGTTGGGACATTTATGATTGAGCCAAGGCCAAAGTTCCTGGGAAATGGATTTCCAACCAGATGGATTTGCTTTGTGTCTTTTTTTTTTTTTTTTTTTTTTAAACAACCAACCCTCTAATTGGGTCAGAAAAAGCTGCTCACTGTCTGTGAATAGCTGTCAGGATTCTGGTTTCAATTATCTCTGTGATTAACTTTCGCCATTTACAGGCCATTCCTGACACCCCAAGCCCAGCCCCACCCCCCGCAAACACACTTATACTGAAAGAGAGAGAAGAGATGTAGCTACCTATGGGTAGCAGATAGCTGGATCTTGAATTAGGCTATAAGGGAAGAGGTGGGATGGGTGAGTGATGCTCTCTACGCAGAAGACGCCTCTATTCTTCCATCCCATCCTCAAGGCTGGCGGTGATGGGCAGGAGCCCAAGTGCCATGCTGGGGAGAGGAGGAGCCAGTGAGTGGTAAAGCAGAAAAAGGATGATGATGGAAGGAAAAGGAGAACAGAGAAGGGGAAGATAAAGGGAAAGAGAAAGAATCAGCAATAGCAGGCGCTAGAAAGCAAGAAAAAGGGGTAGAGGAAAAGCAAAACAACGAGAAAAGGGGAACGAAAGCTTCGGTTCTCGGTCTATTTGTATTTGGTAACGCCTAGCGGGTCCAACTGAGATCACGGCTCCCTTGCGCTAGGCGCTGTACATAAAGACAGTCACCGCCCCAAAGCGCTTGCTGTCTATGTAGACAAGAGGGGACGTGACTTGCCCGAGGTCATTGGCAGAGAACCCAGGTCTGCCGAGTCCCATTCCACCGCCCGTAGAAGTCAGTGGGAGAAGGATCCAGCCCCCAAAGAGGAGCTGAGAAAGGGGAAGAGCGAGCCAGTGAGGCGAGCAAGAGAGCGAAGGAGAAACGGAGATGCAGAGCAGGGGAGTCACAGGTGGTTTGTTTTTATTTAATTGCCCTCATTTAGTCGCGACTCGCTGCCTCCCCCCACCCTACAGCGACTGGGGTCTGGGTTTCATTAGCGGCTTCCCCGCAGGCCTCAGCTCTTCCTACCCCCCTCACACCCTGCGCCTGCAAAACCGCAGCCCCAACCCTTCAAAAGCATCTGAGGGCCTCCTCTTCCCCATGCGGCGGAGCGTGGTTACTGCGTGGCCAGCTCTCCCTGCTCACTCTGCGGCTTGTGGGGAAGATGTAGGACAGGGTGGATTAGGCCGAAACAACCTCCCAGGGTGCTAATGCGCTCCTGCTTCTGCTGGGCCGGCTCTGAGCTGCCCCCCTCTCACTTCCATATCTCCTACTCCCTCTTGCTCTCTGTCCCATACCAGCCACTCTCTTCTCCTCCCTCAGTCTCTAGGCAGTCCCAGAAAAATCTCCAATCCTTCACCAAATTTCCCCTAATCCCACTAAACCAGACAAATCCCAGGGATTCCCTGTCACATCAGGCCCCCCTCAGCCCAGCTCGGCCTTCGACAAAGCGCTCCCCTCACCACAACCCAACGAACCAGCCAGACGCTCCTCAGGACCCTCCTAGTTCCCAGCCCCAAGACCTGGGGATAGATTCTGGGCTGTACCTCCGGGAAGTTCTGTGTGTCCCTCCCAGTAAGATTCTGGGCTGCTGCAGCCTCCCCGGTGCTGTGGCCCAAGCCAAGATGGTGGGAGCAGCCAGCGCGGTGGCCCCTACCCCATCCACCCCAGCATATCCCCTATACGGGGGCTTGCATAATGGGGGGCAGCATAAAACCACCTATGGCTTCCTAGCACATCATCTGCACTAGAGAAACTGTTCTCTTGTGAGCTATTTATAGTCCCTATACGCTGCTGAGTGGCATATAGGGGCCAGAGTGGGGCACAGAATGCCTCCCTGGCATTCCAGGGTGCACGAACCTCATAACCTCCCCAGTCCCCAAGGCTTAGGGGTCACGTAACACATTCCATAAAGAACCTCAATGTGGATGAGGAGCAGGAGCGCAGGACTCCTGTGTTCCACCCTCGGCCCTGCCACTGATTCATTGCGTGGCCTCGGGTAAGTCGCTTAACTGTTCTGCCCCTTAGCGGTAAATGGGATACATAATGCTTACCTACTTCCATCAGCAGGGGGCGAGAGACTGAAGTGTCAAGTGAGGGCCTGGTGTATAAAAGCATAGCGCCGTGCAAGCCGATGGAGTTATATTGATTGGCACCAGCTAAGGATCAGACCCACAGTGTCTGCAAAAATGCTTTGACTGAAAGTTACTATCAAAATGCGAAGCCTTGTCCTGGCAGGCCTTGGCCAGCGGTGCTGTTACATCTACACTGCAAATACACAACCACGGGGCAGCAAATCTCAGAGCCAGGCTCGACTGACTCGGGCTCACGTTACTGGGCTAAAAATAGCATGTAGATGTTGCCACGCGGGCTCTGAGAACCTCCCACCGCACCAGGGTTCAGAGCCTGGTTCCTGCCCGTACGAGAACGTCGACATGGCTATTTTTAGCCTGGCCTCCTGGGCTCCTCAAGCCCAAGTTAGTGGATCTGGGCTCAGACTCACTGCCAGTAGGGATTTGTGGTGTAGACATACCCTAGGTCTGTCGAGTTCTTTTTCTTAGTGGTCAAGCCAGATTTTAGCCTTAGAAGAATGGTTGGTTCTGGGTTATAAGTGGCTGTGTGGAGAGGGGGCTGGGTGAGCAGCAGGAGAGTTTGCACTCTGGTTCGGTCTCTGCTGAAAGTCAGTTCTTGAGGCAGAGGGGTTCTCTGGGGAGCGGGCATTGGTGTTGAGCTGAGATTCCTGGAAGAAGGGATTGGCCCTGCATGCTGTTTGACCACCTCTGTTCCAGGACTGGGTGTGGGTATGTAAAGAAAACGCTTCCATTTAGAATATACCTGATTTCTCCTTCGCTAGGAAGCTGCTGTAGAAGGCTCCGGGCCCCTGCTACTGCTCAACTGGTGCTGGTGTCAGAGCAGGACAATCGGCGTCGGAAGAAGGGGCTACAGCATTATTATTACAGAGAGGCCCTTCACCCTCTTCTGCCCAGAGCAGAGGGGATGACCCAGCTCTGCAGGGGTTCTGCCTTCCCGCTCATCCTCTGCTTCCCGCAGCCTGAGGGATGCACAGAGAACAGGGGAGCCAGAGACAGCCCTCCTCCTGGCTGAGGAACTCCAGATGGCTGGCGGGTGTTTACCGCCTGCCCATGTGCTTCCACTTCCATCGGCACTGAGAACACGCGGTGACAGCGAGGGTTAAGAAAAGACCAGCTCCAGCCCGATCGTCTTTCTTCTTGAAACAATAAACACATGGAGCTGCTTCCCACCCTGCTCAGGATGGGTGGGGTGGGAGCGCATGCCCTTCAGCTTCAGGAAGGAGGAGAAAGCCGTGGGGCAGCGAGAGAAGGGCCCTCTAGGAACCCATGGGGTTCACTGCTACCAGGCGGAAGATCAAGTGAGTGAGACGGGGACAAGCTGTGTCCGCATCCCCCGCTCGGCCCTCTGTGCCCTCAGCTGCCCCCACAAGCCATCAATGCGCCTGGAAGCCGATTTGATTCTAATTTCCTTCTCTCGGCTCCAACTCGATCCCTTAATCTCACCCGGCCAATAGTCCCCACACATATTGTTTGATGCTCACTCAGTACCCCCCTCCCAGCTCCCACAACAAACCTCCCCCCTTTTCACCCAGAGCTACATTGCTAGCCAGGCCAGCTGGGACCCATCTCCAGCACCGAGTGTTCCAGCAGACACCAGCTCCTTCCGATTACTGGGTATTCAGGGCTGAGACAGCGGCGCGGCTTTCTGTCAAAGAGAAACACAGCTCAGGCGGGTCACCAAAGTGCCACAGGCTGAACTGGTTTAGTCCCTGAGACGTGGTCCAATGGGGCACATGCCATGGGAGGGTGGGAAGGGGAAACCACGTCTCTGTTCTAGCTCAGACCCAACCATTTGTCCTGCTGCGTCAATATCACATCCAACTATACAAAGTCCATATCCTTAAATCAAACTCTACCACGTTCTCAAGCAGCATTTCCCTGACTTTGCCTATCTGGACATTTTGATTATTATTGATGGAAATCTTTGTTGTTGTTGTTGTTGTAGGTGTGTGTGTGTGTGTGTGTGTGTTGAAATTGACATTTACTGATAAAAATCGAATCCTTCCAAGCCTGAATGTTTACTTGAAAGGAATTGACTCCTGGCTGACAAGTAGCATCCAATATAGAAGTTTTGTACAAAACAAATAAGCAAAACATAGTCCCCCTGGGAAAGCGCCATCTTGGATGCAAGGAATGTTCCACCCACCTAACACACACACACTCACGCTCTCATCTTCTCTCTAATCTGGTTGGATCTGGGGTTGACTGACACACAGATAAGGAGTCAAGCAGGGGCGGCTCTGGCTTTTTTGCCGCCCCAAGCACGGCAGGCAGGTTGCCTTCAGCGGCTTGCCTGCGGGAGGTCCCCGGTCCAGCGGATTCAGCGGCTTGCCTGCGGGAGGTCCCCGGTCCGGCGGATTCAGCGGCTTGCCCGCGGGAGATCTGCCGGTCCCGCGGATTCGGCGTACCCGCTGCCGAATTGCCGCCGAAACCGTGGGACCGGCAGACCTCCTGCAGGCAAGCCGCTGAAGGCTGCCTGACTGCCGCCCTCACAGGGACCGGCAGAGCGCCCCCGGCGGCTTGCCACCCCAGGCACGTGCTTGGAGTGCTGGTGCTTGGAGCCACCGCTGGAGTCAAGTCACTTGACTGAGGCTGGATGTAGTAACTTAGTGGCTCCGAAAGGCATTAGAAGCCAGAATCCCTGATAACAGGAGCGAGGCTTTTGCACCTCTCAGCTGGTGCCCGTCCACCCGGGAATTCCTCATTGCCCTGCCCTCGATGGATGATCATGGCTTGGCAGTTCAATCTGTCCTTCACAGAAGAGGCACATGCGATTAGGTGCTACAATGAACAGCTCCGCTGACTATAAAAGGTAGCTGCAGCAGGAGATGGAGGGTGTTGCTGGGCATGGGACTGGAACAGTGGAGCACTACAGGGCACTGGTCATGGAATCGTGGGAAAAGAGACAGAATTCTGAGACAGGACAGCAGCAGCCGATTTCAGGGTCAGTTCCTAGCAACCTGGGATTCCATTGTCAGAAGGGGCCTGGATGGATCTGCAAATTTTCTAGCGCTCGTCTCTGCAGGATCCCAGCACAGATACTGCAGTATCTAAAGATGATTTGTGCCAGTCCCCTGCCGGCTGGGGTGGATGGGCAGAAGCAGCCAGGCGATGGTGCTAGGATGATATGCCATTCTGAGGTGGCTTACAGCTGCACAAAGAACTCCACGAAAACATCTATTAGCCAGGGTGGGCAGGGATGGTGTCCCTAGCCTCTGCCAGTAGCTGGGAACGGGCGACAGGGGAAGGATCACTCGATGATTGCCTGTTCTGTTCATTCCCTCTGGGGCAGCTGGCGCTGGCCACTGTCGGAAGACAGGATACTGGGCTAGATGGACCTTTGGTCTGACCCAGTATGGACATTCTTATGTTCTTATCTGCTTTAAACCACGGTGGACAATATCTATACTAGAGGCGGAGGTGTGGGGTTACCCCAATCAGGGCTGCTTCACTGGCGAGGAAGATCAAGGACCCTGGAGTTGAAGACAAGAGATCGCCTGACATGGGGAGGAGAGTCTGTCCTGACAAAGAAGGTGGAAGAGCCCTGATCAGCTCCCGCCCCCCCCCCCCCCCCCGGGCTGCATTATCACCGTGACAGCTGGGTATTGATCCCGCCGACTCCAACGGACAAACCAGGCGGGAGCGGAGGCATTTCAGACCCATGGAGGACAGAGGAAGTCGTGTTGTTACAATGTATCCGAAAGAGGATGGAATCGGGTCACCGGCCCTAGCACACAAGCTGGCTGTCTGCACCTGGACAATGAAGCGGCAGTAATCACCGGAGCTCTCTCCCGCTTTGTCCGGAGTGAATGGAGAGGAGGTCGGGTTACAAAATTACACCCATCTTGCCATCCCCTTCCTGGGTCTCTTTTCTCTCCAGCCGTCTCGTCCGTTGGCTAAGGTTACTCCTCCGACAATGGGGCCTAGCTCATTGCAGAGGGCTCGAGTTCTTTGTAACTGGGACATGTCAGCGCCGGCTCCACTTTGATCCACTCCCCACCAGCTGGGGATGGTGACTGGGGAGCCCAGAGCAGACTGCGGTGGTGAGATAAGATCAGAAGGGAGCAGGTAGACAGAGCCCGGCCCTTTCATAAACCAGCTCACCTCAAGGTGGACAGGACAGCTGCAGCCAGAGGGTCTCCTGTTCCATAGGGGAAGCCTGAGAGATCCGTCTCCCCCGCTCCATCAGCTGCCTCTGCTGATGCTCCAGAAAACATCACAGCTCCACCTTCTGCCCTGGCCTCAGCCCTGCACTTGTAGGGCCGTTGCGTGGGGTGGCGGAGCTCATGATCCCCCGCGTAGATGCTCTGCTATAGGCAGCCTCTGCCATTACCAATCATACGTGCCAGGTTAGGACGAGCACCCGCGTCCTTCAGTTCCAAGCTACAGGTCCCTGCCATTCAAGCCAAAGGTGAACTCCCCGAGCTGGAAGTGGTAGCAAGTTGTTTTAGGCCCCATCATTGGAGGGAAGCCTCGTCGCTCGTTCCTAGATCCCGCCCCTGGCACAGGAGGTCCTTAGCAGGAAATCCTGCCAGTGTCTTTGTGGGGAAGAGGAACAAGCTGTTCCCATCCCCGCTGCGACCTTCCACCCAAGAGGATTTGCCCAGCCACTCGTGCCCAATGACCCACTGCATTGATTCCATCAGCATCTCTTGGGGACCGGCCTAAAGGATCCTGGGATGGGGCTCTGACGATGCCAACAGCTGAAGGTCAGGTCATAGGATGAAAAAGGCCGAGGACCCTGGCCCAGAGCTACTCCTCTGTCCAGCATGTAGGGCTTGTGACAACAGAACATCACAATGATTCTGTGAACTCCTGCTGGGAACGGGGCAGGCGTCCCTCAAACATGGTGAGCACTCGGACAATTCAGCCTTTTCCTTCTCCCCTTGCTCACACCGCCACAGACATCCCCACCACCCATCAGAGCCGCGGCGTGTCCGAGGCAGAGGCTGTAACCCTTCAAACACCGGCGCGGTCCCAGACTGCCAGGCAAGCGAACGCGCGTTCGTGAGTATCTCTTCTGGCTCCCGGCCCCTTGCAGGGCAGTTGCGGTGAAAGGGTTAAACACGAGCAATCTGGAATGCGTCTCCAGCCCACGTGGTCTGTGGGGAGACATGTGGCTTTCCCTGTATGCGAAGAATCCTCCAAGGAGGCGACTGTGGAACCGTGCCAATCCCATTCCACCCAGTCTGGAAGATACAAACCAGCTGCCGACTTGGGTGGGGCGGGGGGTTCCCCTTTGCTGCTGCCATTTGTTTGAGCTTTCTCCACCGAGTCAGGACGCTGGCCTGCCCTCTAGCCTACGCTGCCTTTCAATAACAGCACAACCTAGACTGTAAACTCTTTGGGGAAGGGTCTCGCAAACAGAGCCCTGTTCCCTTAGGGGACAAGCCCAAGGGCCCCCAGCAGCTCAGTGCCAGAGTCGTGGCTAGAATGCAGGTCTGCTGAGAGCTCTATGCAACACAGAGGACTTGACATCCTCTAACCCCCACCAGGACGATGAGAGGCAAGGCGAACACAAGCTTTCCGTGCACATGTGCTTCCCCTACGCCGCCCAGCAGAATTTCTCTGCAGCCACGGAGCTTCAGGTCTGCGTCCAGGGCCGGCTCCAGGCACCAGCCTGGCAAGCAGGTGCTTGGGGCGGCCGCTCCGGAGAGGGGCGGCACGTCCAGGTATTCGGCGGCAATTTGACGGACGGTCCCTCACTCCCGCTGGGAGCAAAGGACCTCCCGCCGAATTGCCGCCGCAGATCGCGATCGCGGCTTTTTTTTTTTTCTTTTGGCTGCTTGGGGCGGCCGAAACCCTGGAGCCGGCCCTGGCTGCGTCATGCTCTGATACAGAGCTGCAGCTCGGCCAAGTACGTCAGCAATAACATGTGGGTCTGAGGATTCCACCGGTTCCCTCTGTGAAGGACACGTACCATCCGCCACCCTTCAAGTGTGGTTTGCTACCGTCGCAACCGCTTGCAGTGAGCTCTTGCTGCAAATCAAATCATCCCGGTCTAACGCTGCATAAATAGGTTCAGGGATCAGGGCCAGTTTTACAATGCTGAGCTCCCACTCAAGCAGGGGGAGAAAGAGAAGAGCACCCTCCTTCAGTCTTCCTTTCCTGCTCCGCTCCCATTCCTCCTCTGCCTGGAACAATGAACAGCACTGCTCCGTGATTAGTCACCGGTACATTTCAGCCTGTCCTCTGGAAGGGTTGGAGATCCTTTTCAAAACAAAGGGCCCCCCTATTCAGCTAGAGGATTTCACGGCTCCCCGTGTCCAGCTTTCCTGGAGTGTTATTCATTGCCATTGCCCGTAGAAGCCTCAACAGAGATCGCTCAGGGCCCCATTGTGCCAGGCACACAGCGCTAGACAGTCCCTGCCCTGGAGAATTTACAGTCTAATTAGACAAAGGGAAACCTGGACACCTGCACGGTCTCAGCCATTGTCATAGAGTCTCAATAGACGTGGAAAAGACCGGTTGGTCCACCTGCTCCAGCTCCCTCACCCCCACACCCTGCAATGCAGATGCATCTGAAGAAGTGGGCTGTAGCTCACGAAAGCTTATGCTGAAATAAATTTGTTCGTCTCTAAGGTGCCACAAGTCCTCCTGTTCTTTTTCCGATACAGACTAACACGGCTGCTACTTTGAAACCTCTAATGCAAGATTATTCCCTGCTGACGATTGCCCAGTGCAGTGGTTTTCAACCAGGGGCCCAGGGCCCGCTGGGGGGCCACGAGCAGGTTTCTGGGGGGCCACCAAGCAGGGCCAATGTTAGAATCATTGAGGCCCAGGGCAGAAAGCCGAAGCCCCCCGTGCAGGGCTGAAGCCTGGGGTCCTGAGCCCCGCCACCTGGGGATGAAGCTGACGCCTGAGCAACTTAGTTTTGCGGGCCTACTGTGGCGTGGGGCCCCAGGCAATTGACCTGCCTGCTACCCCCAAATGCCAGGCCTGGCTTTTATATGCAGAAAAACCGTTGTTGGGGCACTGGTGGGCTGTGGAGTTTTTATAGCACGTTGGAGGGACCTCAGGAAGAAAAAGGTTGAGAACCCCTGGTCTAGTGTTTTGTCCAATGTAGGTTTGAAGGCGCCCAAGAGATGGGGCTTAGCCTCGCACAGGAAGGGGGCAATTATTATTTCCTGATGCTCAGTCTAAAGGTGGCTCCCAGTGGGGGGCATTAAGGCAAAGAAGTGTGGAGGAGACACCTCAGTTCATGGCCCTGTAAACTCTCTGGACTGTGTTTTACTGCATGTCCAGCAGCGAGCCCCATGGAACCTGGAGCTCAGCTGTAGCCACTCTGAAAACGACTGTATTAGGCACAACAGTCCCATCCCACACCATTCGGAGCGGTTCCCTTTGCTTTTTCTCAGCTCAGGACGACTCCTCTCCTTGTGCCCACTTGATCAAACGTTCTCCGGTACCCTCTATGAGGAGCCCTGTATATTTTACAGTACAAGTGAGCACGTTCCCATGGGTTGAATCCAGGACATTACTGCTGATCTATGGAAAATAAACTCCCAAATGACCCATGGCATCGTCTTCAACTCCTAATAACCCGGGAAGAACTTGCCTGACCCCTCAAACACGGCAAACGCCCAGGGTCTATAGGATCTGTAGGTCCTAGGGATGCTCATGGGAATCCCTCCATCGCATGTTTTTCCACCACGCTTAGTGAAGCCGAACCCTTGATTTGCTAGAACTATGAAAAACGCTCCCCGAGCAGGCTACTTAACTGCTTTTTAAATGGTTATGTCTCAGCTGCAATAACATGGATTTAAGCTCAAAGCAGGGGCCAGGAAAAGGCACCGAGCCATTGTACAGCCAAGCATTATTAACTACGATTATTATTATTATCACAGACCAAGTGCCTGCCAGGCGTTGCTTTGGGAACACAAGCTTTTTCTCACAAGAAGAGACAATTTTGTGTGAAATCAGCACAGTCGTTCGCTCGCTCGCTCATCGTCTGTTCCAAGGCACTGGCCTAGGATTCGGGTTCGGTTCCTGGCTCTCCCTCAGTCTGCCTGGGGCAAAGTTGTTTTCTCTCTTCGGGGCTCAGCTCTCCACCTGTGTAAAATGGTGGAGAGCCTTTCCCAGCTTTTCTCCGTCTTGCCTGTTGAGCCGGTTGGCTCCTGGGGGTAGGGACGGTCTCTCGCTCTGTCTCGGCATTGTCCTCAGCACAACAGGGCCTCCATCATGGTTGTGTTGGGGGGGCGGGGAGAGAGTCTATCACAATACACATAATACACCGGGGTGGCCACACAGGCGCCAACTTTCCTTGGCGCCGGTGGGTGCTCGCGCCCCTGCCCCAACTCCGCCCCCTCCCTGCCCCTATTGGACCCCTCCCCAAATCCCGGCCCCGCCTCTTCCCCAAGCGCGCCGCGTTCCTTTTCCGCCCCCTTCCCTCCCAGCGCTTGCCATGTGAAACAGCTGTTTCGCGGCGCAAGGGCTAGGAGGGAAGGGGGAGAAGCAGGATGAGACGGCATGCTCAGGGGAGGAGGCAGAGCGGAGGCGGAGGTGAGCTGGGGCAGAGGGGTGGGTTGGGGAGCTGCCGGTGGGTGCAGACCACCCACCAATTTTTCCCCGTGGGTGCTCCAGGCCCAGAGCACCCATGGAGTCAGCGCCTATGGGTGGCCAACCTGTGGACTCCGGAGCCTCATGCGGCTCTTCAGAAGTTAATACGCGGTTCCTTGTATAGGCGCCGACTCTGGGGCTGGAGTTACAGGCGATAACTTTCCAATGTGCTGGGCGGCGGGGGGGGGGGGGTGCTCATTGTTCAACCCCTGGCTCTGCCACAGGCCCTGCCCCTACTCCACCCCTTCCCGCCCCCTCCCCTGAGCCTGCCGTGCCCTCGCTCCTCCCCCTCCCCCCAGAGCCTCCTGCATGCCACAAAACAGCTGATCGGGAGGTGTGGGGAGGGAGGGGGAGGTGCTGATCGGTGAGGCTGCCGGTGGGCGGGAGGCGCTGGGAGTGGGTGGGGGAGTTGAGGGGGGGCTGCTGACATATTACAGTATTGTGGCTCTTTGGCAATGTACATTGGTAAATTCTGGCTCCTTCTCAGGCTCAGGTGGGCCACCCCTGTAATACACTATTACCAGCATATTCCCGCTTACCTGCAGAGCATGTGGGACACAGATTTTATTCTGAGCCATTCAGCAGCAGGGGGGCCTCCCCCACAGCCGGGGAGCTAGTCTTCCTCTCCCTCCTCCTGGCAGTCTTGCCCAGGGTGGGTCTGCTCTGTCCACCAGGAGCACAGTCTCCCTAGATCTCCCACCTCCAGCACCCCGCACCTGCCGGGATCAGCTATCGCCGGCCCTCCGCTACTACTCCCCTCTGGAGCTCCATTGTCACAGCCCCACTCATTCACTTCAGTGACAGGAGTAGGGGGTTGCTGTGACCTCCCCCGCAGCCTTGGGCTCTTTGTGGTCCCCCTTCTCCGCGCAGTCCTGGCCGCTGGTCTCTGCTCTATTATCCAAACCTCCGCATTATCCCTTCCATGTCCCCTAGCATGAGATACGTGCTGCAGAGGGCATCTATCGCCCTATAGCTCAGGCTGGGGGACGAGGAAGGGATTCGGATAAGGTGGAGGTTTGCACAATAGGGTTTTGGCGAAACGGGAGCATATTGTAATAAGGGCTCAAAAAAGCCAACTGATTGGAGTGAAAAATTAGTGAAGAATTGTGCTCTCTGCACAAGTTCTTTGGGGCAGGCCCCGTCTTTTTGTTCTGTGTTTGTACAGCCCCTAGCACAATGGCATTCTGGGCCATGACTGGACTCCTAGGCACTACTGCAATACAATAAAGAATAATCATGGTGGGGTGGAATGATACTGAGGTGGAGACAATGTGGCCTAGTGGATAGTACACTCAACTAGGACTATAAAGACCTGGATTCTGACCCATCTCAGGCACGAGGGCTTGAAAGATGAGAGTCCAAGTCCTTGTTCTATCACAGGCTTCTTGCATGACCTTGGGCAAGTTACCTAGTCTCCCTGTGCCTCAGTTTCCCCTCTTTCCACTAGGATAATTGCCCTACCTCAGAGGGGGATTGTGAGGATAAACCCATTAAAGATTGTGAAGGGCTCGGATACCAGGGTCCTATAAAGGACCCAAACAGTTTAAGGCTTTTCTTTATACTACTTTTATGACAAGTGGTTAAATTGTTTTTGTTGTTGTTGTGACTGTTGGGTGTTGGTTTCGGTTGTTGTTTTTTCGCTCCCTGATTGGTCAACAAACTTTACAAAAATTGTAACAGGAAAATGACAAATAATCAACCTCTTACATGAATTTTCTATCAAACAAACATCTGTGCCACACTCACTGTTAACAAAAAGCCAGGGGCTGGCTGGACAGACACACAGAAGGTGGCCCCCACACACACACCCCCACGGCAAAAATCAACTCCTTTCTTGGGGAACGTTTTCAGAGATCAGGTTTGTCATTTTGCTCTTTGACCAACTCTTGCCCGCACTACATAAAATAAGCGGATTTGCAGCAGCATCTGTGGACTTAGCCCCAGTTTTGAGTCTAACGCTGCTCCAAAGACCGGTGAACTTTACTGAACCCTCTGTGCAAATCTGCTCTGAGTTTAGTGCTCACCATAATCTCCAACCCTCGGCAAGTTTCACAGGGTTTTGAGTTTCTCGGCAGGCCTTTTACGCAGCCCCACACACAGAGAAATCAAAAATGGGACTTGAAAAGCGACATCAAAATCGATCCAACCTGAGGAATCCCTCCCCGGCCCTCTGCCTGGACCTGTTTGCCTGTGAATCAGTAGGGGCCAGAAAGCATTTAAAAGGTTGAACTCAGTTTACACATTATATATATATACTTTTAAGTGTATGAAATTTCCTGCTTTCAGAGGTAAATCTTTTCCATCCATGGATCAAATGAAGGTAACTTTATCTCCGACTTCCTAAGTCTGATTGTTCTGTGCCTCTCTCACTGATCAAATGGGAGGCGATACAGTTTCTCGGAATGACGTTCCTCTGTCTTCTGCTCCCACCATCAGCGGCCACGTTATGAAATTAGGCCCAAGGAGGTGGGAGGAGGAGTGCGCCGAGCGGGCGGCCTCTAGAAACCCAATTATGAAAGATCAGCTCCAGGAAGAGCGATGCAGCCCTGGCTCCCGGGGGACCTCCTCATTTCATCTCACAGCTCCCATTTGCCCATCCTGCCTTTCACCGAGAGCTTTCTGGAGGGACAGACAAAGTGCCCGGCTTGAGTTTATTATTATAATAATGGATCAGAGTCGTTCCTAAATCACAGCCTCCTCTGAAACCCCATCCTCCCCATAATTATTCTGTGCTGACCTCCTCGGGAAGCCTGGGCCTCTTTCAAAGTGGAGAGCGCCGATGTGCTGAGTGGCAGATTAAAGGCGGACCCCACAGACGTAGCATCCCCACCGGGCAGCATTTGCACCATGCATTAGAGGACAGCAAGAGCGACAGACACATGGATGCTGATGGCGACAGTCGGCGAGGGACGATGAAGGAAAGAGACGCCACGCTTGTGTAGTCTTTGCGCCAGCGCAAAACGCCACCAGGTTGGACTGGGACATGTTATAGCCATTTTGCATGGGTATAAATGATTGCACACCGCAGTGGGCAAATGGTACGGGTGGGAATTAAACATGCGATAGAGCGATACGTCCTTTGCACTGTATTTTTTATTCAGCAGCTGAAGAGTTAATTATACAAGTCTGTGGCACATGGATTAACTAGAACACCTGGTGCCTGGAAACAGACACAAGTGCACTGTTGCAATTCATGTTCTAGCCTGCACCTGCGTTTCATTAACTCCTTTAGAGACAAAGCAATGCTGAGAAGAGGCGTGGCAGAGCAGCATCCAGGCTGGCTAGCTCTCTCCCCCTCCCTGGAAATCACTCCTTTGTTTAAGGCGAACCAAGAGGTTGCTTCGTGATGTGTTGGCATAGGGCTGCAAAGATGACGACGGTGGGGGTGGGGGCAGGCCGGATGGCGTGGTGAAGGAGATGGAGAGATCAGCGCCAGACAGGGGTTAGTGATCTGGTAGAGAGGTGATCATGGCAAAGGCCCTAAAGAACAGAGACCAGTGGAGAGGACGGAACAGATGGCGATCTCTGCTCTCGGGCTCGGAACCAGCAGGGATGGTCATGCAACGTTTCATGTCAATGACAGCGACGGGGGGACGCTGCAGAGGGTGATGAGTCAGGGGAACTCTGCGAATAGGAGCTGGGCACTGGCTCAATCCAGGACCCCTGTTGTCCACCCCAGGGCTCTGTTGAACCCGGATCTGTGTGATACTAGGGACTGGCAGGCTCCTTTTATTTCTACTGTCCATGGGCTAAAGCAGATGGGAATTTCTGAACCCCAGCCCTGAGGTCACAGCCCAGTATCAAAGCAGCTGTGTGGATGGATCCCAGAGACTCCCTTGTTTACGGCCCAGGGGATGAAGCAGTGCTCCACCAATCAGGCCAGCGGCCCTCTCCACCCGGCCCTCAGCTCACATCATCTCACACCTCTCCCTCCGTTCCTGACAAGCTGGTCTGTGCTTGTCAAACAAGAAATCATCTCCCCCCGGGACGCCCCGGCAGCTGAGAAATCCCTTTTCTCCCATCTCATTCTCACTCCTTCTCCGGAGCCCAGCAAGGCCTATTTCCCACCTGCAACGCTTCCATTCCCACCCCCAGCTCCTTTGAAATAAGGCAGCACTTGTTTCACGCGTGAGCACGAGGGGATCCCTGCACTGAGACTGCTGGATGTTTCTCGCCTCCCTGCACAGCCCTGGGGGGGTGGAGGAGGGGGAGGGCTGTGGCTGCACCGCAGAGACCGGTACCAACAATTCCCCACTGCCTGATCTGCTATCATTTTGCCATTTTGTTGCCCAATCACTTAGTTTTGTGAGATCTTTTTGAAGTTCATCACAGTCTGCTTTGGTCTTAACTATCTTGAGCAGTTTAGTATCATCTGCAAACTTTGCCACCTCACTATTTACCCCTTTCTCCAGATCATTTATGAATAAGTTGAATAGGATTGGTCCGAGGACCGACCCTTGGGGAACACCACTAGTTACCCCTCTCCATTCTGAGAATTTACCATTAATTCCTACCCTTTGTTCCCCGTCTTTTAACCAATTCTCAATCCATGAAAGGACCTTCCCTTTTATCCCATGACAACTTACTTTACTTAAGAGCCTTTGGTGAGGGACCTTGTCAAAGGCTTTCTGGAAATCTAAGTACACTGTGTCCACTGGATCCCCCTTGTCCACATGTTTGCTGACCCCTTCAAAGTACTCTAATAGATTAGTGAGACACGATTTCCCCTTACAGAAACCATGTTGACCATTGCTCAACAGTTTATGTTTTTCTATGTGTCTGACAATTTTATTCTTAACTATTGTTTCGATTAATTTGCCCGGTACCGACATTAGACTTACCGGGATCACCTCTAGAGCCCTTTTTAAATATTGGCGTTACATTAGCTAACTTCCAGTCATTGGGTACAGAAGCCGGTTTAAAGGAGAGGTTACAAACCTTAGTTAATAGTTCCGCAACTTCACATTTGAGTTCTTTCAGAACTCTTGGGTGAATGCCATCTGGTCCCGGTGACTTGTTAATGTTAAGTTTATCAATTAATTCCAAACCCTCCTCTAGTGACACTTCAATCCGTGACAGTTCCTCAGATTTGCCACCTACAAAAGCCAGCTCAGGTTTGGGAATCTCCCTGACCTCCTCAGCCGTGAAGACTGAAGCAAAGAAGCCATTTAGTTTCTCCGCAATGACTTTATCGTCTTTAAGCGCTCCTTTTGTATCTCGATCATCAAGGGGCCCCACTGGTTGTTAGCCGGCTTCCTGCTTCTGATGTACTTAAAAACCATTTTGTTATTACCTTTGGAGTTTTTGGCTAGCCGTTCTTCAAACTCCTCTTTGGCTTTTCTTATTACATTCTTGTACTTAATTTGGCAGCGTTTATGCTCCTTTCTATTTGCCTCACTAGGATTTGACTTCCACTTTTTAAAGGAAGTCTTTTTATCTCTCACTGCTTCTTGTACATGGTTGTTAAGCCACGGTGGCTCTTTTTTAGTTCTTTTACTGTGTTTCTTCCCATCTTGTGCCTCACTTACATAGCATGGCATGCGAGTGTGGGAAATTCAACAAGTGTCACCACCCCTTGGCACCTGTGTTGTAACTAATTGGCTAGTGCGGTCTTCTACTGATCAGAATCGGAACTCCTCTGTGGTGTATCATAGGCCCTATACAGCTCATAGATAATGGAGAGTCACTTTTAAATTCAGGTGTAGTGGGGGCTTGTGCTTCGTAGAGCAGGAGGATATGGGTCCCATCTACCTTGCTGTAAGGATGTTCACACCATACAGTATAGGGACAGCTGTGATGTTCTAGATGGGCATGGATCTGTTACAAAATAATCCTTAGCATTTGTAGGACATGCTGTATTTCCCAAGCGGTGCACAAACATTAACAGATAAGGTAGGGAAGTAGCATTAGCGCCCTTTTCCAGATAGGGAAACTGAGGCACAGAGCAGCGACATGATTCGGAGAACACAGGACGTTGTGGCGGAGCCAGGATCCGAACCCAAGAACTAATCACGTCTCACCCTGGATTCAGTCCACCCAGGACTGGACTGACCTTTCCCAGCTGATGCTTTCTGCCTACAATGGTGCCTTATTTGTGAAAGACTCAAGGAACTCGCTCTATTTAGCTGGGGGAGGGGGGGGAGAAGATTAAAGAGTGACTTGATTCCAGTTCATAACCACCTACAAATAGTTCAGTCGAGCAGGCAAAGATCTAACAGGATCCAAAAGCTAGAAGTTGAAGCTAGACAAACTCAGACTAGAAATAAGGTGTCAATTTTTAACAGCGAGGGCGAGTAACTAACCACTAGAACAACTTACCAAGGGCTGTGGCAGATTCTCCATCACTAGCCGTTTTTAAATCAAGATTGGACAGTTTTGGGAAAGATCGGCACTGATTCAAACAGGGATTGTTCTGAGGAAGTTCTCTGGCCAGTGTTACGCAGGAGATTAGACTGGATGATCACGGGGTCCCTGCTGGTCTTGGAATTGATGAATGGTGCTTCTTTTCACCCTGGAAAGAGCTCTCTCTGGAAGAAAGGTCGCAGATGTATGATCAGGGACTGAACACTTGCACGGCAGAAAATCCAACTCAGGCTACTTTGGTGGGCAAGTTTCACCGTAAAGCCTGCCCCGTGGTTAAATGTAAGCCTAGGACTTCTAACCTGAAACTTTCCGCTCCTGTGTGCCGTGAAAGCAAAACCGTGCTTCAGAGGGGCTGGCGATGAGGCTGGGAGATGGATTAACTGATCAAGCAGTGGGTTAAACCGATTGCCCATGTAAATTCCCTACCTTGTTGGGGATTAGGAGGCAGGAAAACATGGCTTTATTACTCCTAATTGAATAGAACTTGGGTCTCCCTCCCCAGGAAGCCACCAGAGCTTTCACAAAGAAATTGCGAAGGATATTTCCCAGTTGGCAAGGCTCCAGGAAAAGCCCCTTTCACCTTTCAGCCTCCTCCGGCTCCCTCCTCTGCAAATTAATTTAAAACAAATTAAGCTGGGTTGACACCTGGCTTTCTCCAGTGCTGGAAGCCGAGGGATGCCGTTGGTCCCCGAGGAGCGTGGCTCTCTCAGCTCCCCACAGCGACTGCAGGGGATAGCGGAGAACGGGGAGCAAATGCGAACGCAGCACCGCCACTTTGATTGTTATTTATTTGGATTGTAGCCACACCTACGGGCCCCAGATATGAACCAGCCCCCCTCTGTGCTTGCACTGTACAAACACAGGCAGGGGCGGCTCTATGTTTTTCGCCACCCCAAGCACGGCAGGCAGGCGGCTTTCGGCGGCACGCCTGCGGGCGGTCCGCTGGTCACGCTGATTCGGTGGCATGCCTGCGGGCGGTCCACCGGTCCCGCGCCTTCGGCGTCCCCGCCGCCGAATTGCCGCCGAAACCACGGGACCGGCAGACCTCCCACAGGCATGCTGCCAAAGGCAGCCTGACTGCCGCCCTCACGGCGACTGGCAGGCCGCCCCCCGCTGCTTGCCGCCCCAGGCACGCGCTTGCTGCGCTGGTGCTTAGAGCCGCCGCTAAACACAGGACAAAGAGCCTCTGCCCTGGGTCAGATCTGGATAGGCAGAGGGATAAGAATTGGGACACTGGGAGACTAAGCGACTTGCCCAAGGAAGCTTGTGAGAGAGAAGTTGATAGAACCAGGGTCTGTCAAGTCTCAGGCCACTTGGCCGCCCTTTCCCTCGAGGTTTGAAGAACCGTGCAAGGCAGTGATCGCACATCCTCCCTGCTGTAGACCCGCTGCCTCTGCCCTGGGGCTGTTGGGATTCACTGAATGTTTGTAACTATCTGCTTTCCCACCCCCCCAAGATCCAGCTTCAAGCGTCCCCCTGGCGGTTGTGCCATCTGGTCATCTCCTCCCAGTGTCTGCTCCGAGCTTAGTTAGGGGCTGAAGGCAGAAGAGCAGTGCTAGGTCTTTCCAGCCCAAGTTTGGGGTAAACACAAAGCCAGCTGGGGCTTGGGTGTTTCAAGTTTGACGCTTACCCCAGGCTGATCCAGGAAGCGTCCCCCAGATAAGACACATTGAACTTGGCTAGCAAGAGCGTGATGGGCTCCGTCGAGTCTGCAGTTGCCCTTTGTCATCCATGTCAAAATCCCTGCACAGCAATGGGCAATTCTCAGGCTCCATTCAGGCAAGGCCCAGGTTTGACCTAAACAGAGCAGGTTGGAAAAGTGGGGGGGGGGGGGGAGGGGAGGGTGTTTGCAACCCCCCCCCTCCCGAAAAATGTTGTTGAAAACTATCTTTTTTTCCCTCCATTTTTGGCAATGAAAAACACGGTCATTTCGGTGCCCTTCAGACGCTAATTTTCAGTTTCCCAACAAAAAGTGTTTGGATTTCTCTCAGTAAAAGCAGGCACTTTCCGCGACCATTTTCCGTTCAGTTGAAAATCCAATTTTCCGTTAAAAAAAATTAAAAGGGTTGATGGAAATTTTTTCCACCAGCCCTGACCAGGGTCACTGCAGGTCAGAAAAGAGGCTGGCTGGAAGGGAATAGGGTGGGAGAGGGACAGCAGGCGTGCATAGGGTGACCAGATGTCCCGTTTTTATAGGGGCAGTCCTGTTTGGGTTTTTTTTTTTTTTTTTCTTATATAGGCGCCTATTACTCCCCACCCCCTGTCCTGTTTTTTCACAGTTGCTGTCTGGTCACCCTAGGGGTGCAGGGTCAGAAAGGCTGGAGAAGGATTCCTAGCTGAAATAATGTGGAAACGGACACCGAATCTATTTCTCCTGGTCATATGCAGTCTGGCCCCATTGCTTCCTCTGTGCCACTAACCCACAGCATTCGCTCCCTCCGCTCTTGCTCAAACTCTGCTGAGATCCTTCACTTTACGATCAATCTCTTCTCTCCATTCACACCTTTCCGGATAGACCTTTGCACCTCCAGTCCCTGCCAACCCTACCTACAACTCTTCCCATTTAGCTCTGGCTCCCAGCGCGTTATCTACAGCGCCCACCTGCCACTTGCTCTCCAGCCTGGCATGCCAGACAGGCTGCCACCCGCTCTTCAAAACCGGAAAACTCTTCTCCTCATCCCAAGCTGCCCTTCTCTGTCGCCAACTGTCCACTTCCAGCTCTCTCCTTCTCCCCGCATCGTCTGTCCCTCGTGAAGTCCTGTCCCTTCTTTGGTGTCACTAAAATCCTCCTCGGTCCCGCCTCTCTTGTCCGGGTCTTTGATCCTCTCTTGGCTTTATCACTCACTGCCTCTCCTTTCCCTCCACTCTTGCTGCTTCTCGCTCCCCACTTCTAGTCCAAGCAGGAATGCCACTGCTCAACCCTCCTTTCCTGCCGCTTTGAAGGCATCGCCGCTTTCTTCTGCCCAGCCCGAGACAGAACGCGGTGGCTGCAGGTCAGGATGGAGGGGCACTAGCTAGGTTGCCTAAGGGCGAAGGATTGAAACAACAGCCCGGGACGCTACCAGGCAACAGTGAAGTGTAGCATCTGAGGAACAGAAGAAGCCTGTGACATGGCCCCTTTCTAATCTCCACCTGGCACGATTCCCACCAGCAGGTTCATATTCACCAGCATTAAACTTCACCCAGAAAGGCTCCCTCCCGCAAAAAAATAGAAATGTTTGATTTTTAAGTAGTTGTGGGGATAAACCCCTGGCCAGCTGCCCTTTAGGGGCTCACACTGATCTCCAGGGAGCCGTTAGCTGTTAGCAGCCCTGCATATTTTTTCCACATACATTGATGCTTTTCATGGAAGGTTAAGTTCTCCTGTGAACCCCTCTGTCTCCAGAGGCACCAGGTCACTACAACAGCCTCTGCTGGGCAGGGGAGAGCGGAGATGGCCCATCACACGCTCTTCTGCAGCTGGGCTCAACCACCAAGTCACTCAAAACATCAGCCGAGGGAGACAGATTCTTAGACCAGAGAGAGAGATTTCTCCAATCCCCTTCCTCTGCTGAAGCATTACTGTGCTCTCCATACACCATTCCTTGTAAGCCCCAAGTTGCTCAGTGGTCCTATCTGGCCTCCCTTTAACATCCACCCTTTTGTTCCATTCGGAACTGCTAAAGAGAGGAGACCAGAGCGGGGCTGAGGGTCACAGGGTTTAAATGTGTCAAGTATCTGATGCAGCTCAGAGAAAGAGCCAAGAGATTAAAGCCCCTCAGATTCGTTCTGGAAAGGGATTTTATGTGCTCTGATCTCCCAGGGCTGCAGCCCAGCTGTGTGGCAGGAGGTTGAGTGAGGCTTTGTATGGGGGGGGGGGCAAGGGAGGGAGAAGGGGGAAGGAATTAGGATACGACAACCTCCAGGAAGAATCCCCTCCTACTTGCCCCACAGACAGTAAGGAGCCTAGACATGACATCATTCTTAACACCCCAAGAGAGGGCCCTTTCCCAGTGCCATGAGGAGGACACCTGGGGAGAAGCAGCTGGTACATCTCGGTTCTTACCTCTTCCATCTCTCACCTCCCATGGCTCACAATTTCAGGTCCGAGATTATCGCATTCCGCTTCCCGGGGCTGCGTTTTATGGTCGCACATGTTGATGTTTGGCAGCCACGCAGCATATTCCAGGAGCCTTCTTTCTCCTGTGGGTTACCTCTCCATTGCCTCTGGGAGAGATGCTGGGGAGAGAAGGGGAGGAGAGGTTAAATAAAAAGCGATTGATGGCTACTTCCTGCCCTTTCTTGCAGCACTTTATCCAAAGATTCCGGCCACATACAGTCGTCGGCAGGGGTGGGGAGGATGCACTGTCCATGGAGGGGCCACGGCTGTAGAATTCACTATAGCACAAGTTGAGCTGGAGAAAGTTGCCCCCTTTCTTATCCCTTCGACTGGTGCCCCACCACACCTTGCTCCCAAGAGCAGGGCCAGTCTTCTTGTGTCTCCCATCCCCTACACGAGCCAGCCGTGCACACCTGTTCAGATGCTGATCTACAGGGCCCAACCTGAACCTGTGCATCTGAATGGCTATTTAAGGAGTACAAAGTAACTCCAGCTCTGGCAGGCTGGCTCAGCGGCGTATTCACCTAGGTGATCTGCCAGGTTGCTTTGGAAAGGTCAGCACTGTGTGTGTCGTCAGGTGTTTGCAGTTTGCAGTGCGTGCATCGTCGGTGAATGTGTGGGAGCAGTAGGGGCTGTGCATAAGGCAGCAAGGGGCACTTGCTCGGTTTTCCCAGGACCTTAGAATCGCAAACGACCCCATTGATAAATCTCCCCTGCACGTGCCCACTCCGGCTTGGAGCAGGGACCCACCCTCCAGGCAGCAAGAGACACTGCAGTATCCTGGGTGCAGTCGCTTTGTCCAGTAGCTCCACTTGGCCCCTGACCCCTGCTGTATTTTCCGGAGGCTCCTTCCACTGGACCAATGGAAGCTCTCCAGTCTAAAAACGTGCAAGGGGTCTCCCATCGAAAACTGATCCCCTCTTCCTCACCAACTGCAGCTCTGGCAGGAAACAGCTGTCAGAAAGCAGAGTGTTTTATGGCACTGAAACAGCCCTCCCACCCAAGCAGAGTTGGACACCGGAGGGTGCAAGTAACATACGGTATATGTCAGGAACTGGCAGGCCCTGCCTTCCAACAGCCCCCGAGTGGCTTCTTCAGTGACCTGGGTGAGGCGTTACTCCACCCACAGTCTTTTCCTGTCGTCCACTTTCACATTCTGCAGCACGCTTCTGCAGCGTGGTCCTTTCAGTACTTGCTCTCTCTCTCTCTATACTTATTCCTCGCCCACCACTGCATCATCTGAGTCCTTCACAACCACTGCTGAATGTGTCCTTTGGTACCATCACTCTTTGGTGTTATCAGCCTTATATTACAGATGAGGGGGAAACTGAGGCACGGGGGGGATTAAGTGACTTGCCCAGAGTGACACAGGAAGTCTGTGGCAGAGCTGGGAATTGAACCCAGATCTCTAGAGTCACAGGCTCTGAGAATAAGACAATTTTCTTTGGTTACTCGGGTGCTTAAGACATTTTATTAATCCGTCTCAGCATGTCTTGTATTGACCCCAGGGAGCATGGCCATCCTTTGTACTCTCAGCCCTCGGGGCTGCTCTCCCACGGTGATCAAGCCGGCAAAAAGAAGGCATTTCCATCCCTCGTACTTCAGCCTTTGTGATTCCTTTCCGACTGAGCAGCTAGTCATGGTACACTGAAAGCTGTCTTAAAATTACAAGACATCACATTTCCTGGTCCTGCTCGAACGCTAAGGGTTGTGTGATCTGGGCCCTGTGCAACCAGTCTGCAGAGAGCCAACCTAGAGTAAGGTGGGCTGAGTTGGGCCTGAGGGAGCAGCCTGCTTTGTCTCTCTCTGTTTTGGGGTTCTTGAGGGTCATTCTGAATTCCAAGATTGACAGTCATGTTGCATTGCAGGCTTCCAGCAAGAGTATTTTAGATTTTTATCCAGCTTCTCTGGGTGTATGCTATGAACAGAACACTAAAGGTTGGCAAGAGTGCCCTCTGCTGCTAGCTGCCATCCCAGAAGCCTCCATTCGCAGATCCCGTTCTCTCCAGTGAAGCTGTTGACGGTGCTGATAGAGCCGGGGCGCGTTTGTTTTCATAACAGCCTTTCGTTGGGATCTATACTGGATCAATAGGCGTCTAGTCGGGAGGTGAAAGGTGACTACATTAGAATACATTTAGTAAACACAATCGTTGGAGCCAGCGAGCAAATGAAAGCAAGAAATCATTGCAAAATAGCCCAGGACGACATCCAGAAGGAGAAAGCGTTGTACGAGAACCTATAAAGTCTCCATCCCAGAGTCTGAATGTGGGGGAAGGGGGCTCTGATGCAGCCTGGGTGAAATGGAAGTGGGCCACGTGCATCAGCGTGGGAGGGAAATGCTGGAGGAAGGAGGACGACATGCGTGTGGGCTGAGATGCACGGGTGTCGGGTGTACATGGATACCAAGGCCCTGTACAGACAGGGCTGCGTGATGGTTGTTGCGAGCTGCATTCCCGGTTGGGTTTAAAAGCCAGCGGGTGTTTATCTGGCTGTTCCTGTCCTTACTCAGCAACAATAGGCAAAGTCACTGGGAGCAAATCAAACCAACAGCCCCACGTCACGCCTGTCTTTCCTCTGGGAGGCTCTGGCAGGCCCCAGTCTGCAGTCAGTGCCTGCTCCCAGCTCCTCTCACAGAGAGGGAGCTGGCGGGCTGCTCCCCCTCCCAGCCAGCCAGCTCCCAGCTGAGCTGGGCTCTCCACCCCCCTCCCCGCTCCCAATTGAACCCCTCCATCCAAAACTGACACTTACTGCAGCGATAGCTGATCATTACCCTGTTCCTGGCCAGTGTGGGCTGGGCATGCCCCATCACATGCTACATACATCCCTTTTTCCGCCTACAGGCACAGACACACAGTCCCTGCCTCCTAAGAACTTACAATCTAACGAGAGACAGCCAGTATATCCCCAGCTTACCGATGGCGACCCAAGGTAGAGAGAGATTAAATGATGTGCCCAAGGTTACAAAGAAAGTCGGTGGCAGAGCCAGGAATTGACGCTGGATCCCAACCCAATCTTCAATGCCTGAAGCCTGTCTCCTCCCCTGTAAAGAGGGTGTCCCTGCCCATGGCTGGGCATCAGTGTATGCACACTAGCGGGGGAGTGGGGCGGGTTGTAAGTAGAATC
Source organism: Trachemys scripta elegans (assembly GCF_013100865.1). NCBI lineage: Eukaryota > Metazoa > Chordata > Testudines > Emydidae > Trachemys > Trachemys scripta. The sequence continues at coordinate 9,855,101 of NC_048320.1, read as the reverse complement.
GTAGCTAGAGTCTAGAATAGTGCTGTATAAAGGAGGCACTGCAGAGAGTATTTGTATTATAGTAGCACCTTTAAACCGCGGCAGAGGGCCATTGTGCCAGGCGCTTCACAAAGACACAGTGAGAGACCAGCCCTGTCCCTGGAGAGTCACGACAAAGGTTGGGAGGGGAAACAGAGGCACGGAGAGTAGAAGTGACTTGCCCAGGGTCACACAGCAGGTCAGTGGCAGAGCGGGTGATAGCACCCAGCTCTCCTAGTTCCCAGTCCGGTGCCCTTGCAACAGCCCACACAGCCTCCTTCAGTATAGGGGGTATGGGAAAGAAGCATCCATATGTTATTATATGGATCCTGGCCTGACAGCACTGTGCAGCATTAAAGGTTTTGCATTTTCCTTCCAGAACTGACACCTGCCTGAATTTTTCCATTTCCTGTTGGAAATGGCTGCGATTTCCCAGGTTGATTGCCTGGCAGATTGTCACATGAGCCCGGCCTTCCCTCACACAGATCCTCCCCGGTTCCCATCTGATGGGATTTTTAAAGGGTTCAGGACAGATCTGTGGTTTGTAGGAAGCCTGCTGGGAGCTCTAACGAGACCAGCTCAGACAAGCAGGCCCTGTTTGATAGCCAGCAACAATCCTGGCGAGACCACCCATGTTTTGAAAGGCCTGCCACTGTCATCGCACCAGCAGCATGGCTCAGGCTAGCTGACAGCCTTGAGCCAGTAACATGGCGTGGGAGGCTGTAGACTGAGGGGAAAGCGCCAGGCTGATAAAGACAAGACAGCAAAGCTGGGGCTGGGGATAGAATTTTGGCATCTTGCAAGACAGCCAGTGACAGCTGACGCCCAGCGACCATGAGATCACACTGCTTCATAAGCAGGAAAAGAACCGTCAGATGGGATTCAGGTCTCCCCAGGGGCAACTGAGACCAGACCAGGTGTAGGGGAAATGCAGCTCACAATATCCTCACTGCTCAGTGCCGCATTCCCATGCATAACCCTGTCTGAGACAGGGAGTCGTAATCCACGGTCAAAATTGACTCATGATGTTGGGGGCCTGCTGAGGTCCTCTTAAAGAGGCCTGGTTTTCAGAAGGTCTGAGCATCCATCCCTTTAAAGGTGGTGGAAGTTGGGCCCTCAAAATTGGAGCACTCTCCGTCGCTAATCTTTTTTGGAAAACTCAGTCATTCGCTATGATGGCTGGAACCCTGCGTCCGTTCTGGGGCTTGCAATTCAAGGAGGATGTTGATAAATTGACGAGGGTTCAGGGAAGAACCACGAGAAGGATTAAAGGATTCGAAAACCTGCCTTATGGTGATAGACGCAAGGAGCTCAATCTATTTAGCCTAGCAAAGAGAAGGTTCAGGGGTGATATGGTCACAGTCTAAGTACCTATACGAGGAACAACTATTTAATAATGGGCTCTTCAGTGGCTGGAAGTTGAAGCTAGAAAAATTCAGACTGTGTACGTTTTTAACAGTGAGAGGAATTAAGCACTGGAACAATTTACAAGGGTTATGGTGGATTCTCCACCACCAACCGTGGGTTGTTGTTTTTTGAAAGCTCTGCTCTAGGGATTCTGCTGCTGTGGGATGTCCTCTGGCTTGTGTGGCACGGGTGGTCAGACGAGGTGATCACAGGGGTCCCTGCTGGCCTTGGGATCTACAAATATGAGTATTCAGAGGGCTGACCTCCAAAACCTGTCAGTAAGAAGTGAAAGAAAAAGCAAAGGAGGGCGATTCTTGAAGGAAAAGGCAGTGGGTTTGTGTGTCGTGGGGTCGGTGGAGAGGTGGGAATGGTACCAGAGGAAGAGGAGTACAGGAGAGGAGGTAAAGAGAGATGCTTATTTTTGTTATGCTAAAAGGTACTAAGGGCTGCCATCAGAGGAGTCTTGGATCCAAGGACAACCACAGACCTCGTTAAAGCCAGCCATTCAGTGACCAAGCCCTTTCTTTCAGGCCCCTTTATCAGTGGTGGATTAATGATTTTGCCACCCCTAGGCCCTGAAATAATTGCCGCCCCGCCCGCCCCTGGCCCCGCCCCGACTCCACCCTTTCCCGCCCCCATTCCAACCCCTTCCCCAAAGTCCCTGCCCCAACTCCACCCCCCTCCTATTGGATCCCTTCCCCAAATCCCCACCCTCGCCCCGCCTCTTCCCCCAGCATACCGTGTTCCCCCTCCTCCCCCCTCCCTGCCCCGCGAAACAGCTGTTTCGCGGCCCAAGCGCTGGGAGGGAGGGGAGAGAAACAGGACGCAGCAGCACGCTCGCGAAGGAGGCAGAGGCAAGCTGGAGGGGGGGGCGGGGCGGGGATCTTCTCCGTGGGTGCTTAAATTTGCTGCCCCTGCAAATTTGCCCCCCTAGGCCTAGGCCTTGTCCGCCTAGGCGATAATACGCCGCTGCCCTTTATGTGGTAAAAACGGCTGCAGACAATGGTAGATTAACAGGGCTTTCCCTGGCCCTGCCAGTAGTGTCTGTTGGAGGCAGAAACCCAGGAGAGGTTGTAAGAGTGAAGCAGAGAGATGGCACTTCTTGGGCACAGAGCTCATGGGAGTGGCAGACTTGGGAGCAAGGAAACTGCCTCCCTGGTATGTTAGGGGAAACAGGATTTATGTACATTTTTTTGTAAATAGATTACACCAAGAATACATCAGATTCATGTCACTAGCTGAAACAACCTTGCAAGGCCCCAAATATTAGCTAATTGCTCGGGCCAAAGGGACAACATTACACTGAGGTAGGGGGCCTTTCACTGCATATGAGCTGAACGGTTTTTGGGCCCCCAACTCCCATTGATGTTCAGCGGCGCTGGGTGCCTCGTTCCCTTAAGACCCTTTGAACATCTCAGCCCATAGACATTAATAATTATCCACAGCCACTTTTACACAAGGATCTCAAAGAGCTTCTCAGAGATCAAGACTTGCAATCACATTGTCAGGTAATAAGTATCCTTGCTTACTTCTGAGATGTGGAGGGGCCTTGTGGACTAAGCAAAAAGGTTCTGGATCCAGGAACTCCTGGCAGAGCTGGACGGGAACTGGGTTTCCTGTTTTCTGGGAAATTTCACAATTTCTAAATTTCCTGTGAAATGAAATCTTTCCCCTTCCCCACCACACTGAGGAGTCATTAGAGGAGGTTTTGGAACAAATTGATAAACTAAACAATAAGAAGTCACCAGGATTAGATGGTATTCACCGAAGAGTTCTGAAGGAACTCAAATGTGAAATTGCAGGACTACTAACGGTCATCTGTAATCTATCATTTAAATTAGCTTCTGTACCAAATAACTGGAGAATAGTTAATGTGACGCCAATTTTTAAAAAGGGCTGTTCAGGTGATCCTGGCAATTACGGGCTGGTAAGCCTGACTTCTGAACTGGTTGAAACTATAGTAAAGAACAAAATTGTCAGACACATAATTTGTTGGAGAATAATCAACATGTTTTTTGTAAAGGGAAATCATGCCTCACCAATCTACTGGAATTCTTTGAGGGGGTCAACAAGCATGTGCACAAGGGGGATCCAGTGGATATAGTGTATTTAGATTTTCAGAAAGCCTTTGACAAGGTCCCTCACCAAAGGCTCTTAAGCAAAGTAAGCTGTCATGGGATAAGAGGGAAGGTTCTCTCATGGATTGGTAACTAGTTAAAAGATAGGAAACAAAGGGTAGGAATAAATGGTCAGTTTTCAGAATGGAGAGAGGTAAATAGTGGTGTCCCCCATGGGTCTGTACTGGGTCCAGTCCTATTTAACATATTCATAAATGATCTGGAAAGAGGGGTAAACAGTGAGGTGGCTAAATTTGCAGATGATACAAAACTACTCAAGATAGTTAAGTCCCAGGCAGACTACGAAGAGCTACAGAAGGATTTCTCAAAACTGGGTGATTGGGCAACAAAATGGCAGATGAAATTCAATGTTGATAAATGCGAAGTAATGCACATTGGAAAACATAATCCGAACTATACATATAAAATGATGGGGTCTTAATTAGCTGTTACCCCTCAAGAAAGAGATCTTGGAGTCATTGTGGATAGTTCTCTGAAAACATCCACTCAATGTGCAGGGCAGTCAAAAAAGTGAACAGAATGTTGGGAATCATTAAGAAAGGGATAGATAATAAGACAGAAAATATCATATCGCCTCTATATAAATGCATGGTACGTCCACATCTTGAATACTGCGTACAGATGTGGTCGCCCCATCTCAAAAAAGATATATTGGACTTGGAAAAGGTTCAGAAAAGGGGAACAAAAATGATTAGGGATATGGAATGGCTGCCGTATGAGGAGAGATGAATAAGACTGGGACTTCTCAGCATGGAAAAGAGATGACTGGGGGGCGGGGGATATGATAGAGGTCTATAAAATCATGACTGGTGTGAAGAAAGTAAATAAGGAAATGTTATTTACTCCTTCTCATAATACATGAACTAGGGGCCACCAAATGAAATTAATAGGCAGCAGGTTTAAAACAAACAAAAGGAAGTACAATGCACAGTCAATCTGTGGAACTCCTTGCCAGAGGATGTTGTGAAGGCCAAGACTATAACAGGGTTCTTTTTTGAACTAGATAAATTCCTGGAGGATAGGTCACCCCCCCGCCCCCAAATTGAGCTGCTCTATAATCATTAATATTAAAACCGGAGAACATGCCTAAAATCACAGAGCAACTGAGAATAGAATGCAGGATTCCAGATTCCCAAACTCCTGCTAGAACCACTAGACAACACTGCCTTGAAGAAAGCTGCGAGTGGCAAGAGCATGGGAAGGGAGGGACTGTGCAACAGAGGAAGGAGACTATTCTCAGTGAACCAATGACGTTACATGGAGAAAACTTTGAACTGAATCAATTCTTCTTCCATATCATGTTTTCTGTTGTCCTCTCCCCCTCCTATTTGGGACAGCTGGACCTTTGATCCTTGTGTGGAGTTCATTAGCTCCCCTACTGCTGATTTCACACACACACACACACACACACACACACACACACACTTGTCTATGTGCCATCACAATTAGTTGCAGTGGAAACGGCTATGTCAGAACGTGAGGATTATTACTTCAAGCGAGAAATAAGCAGCAGGAACAGATGACACCCCGAAGCAGCGGGGCTGCCATTTCCATGCAAATAACCTCATTAATTAAAACAAAGGGAAATGCAGAACTTCAGTGGCCGGGGTCTTCAGCTGGGACTGGGAGCTGCTCCCCATGCAAGACATTTCCCAGACCCGAAGAAGAGATCTGTGTAAACTCCAGAGCTTATCTCAGAAGTTGGCTCTGCCATACTACCACAAGACCAGCTAGTCTGGCGTGCCACCTCCAGATACCCAGTACCATCTCAAACCAGGTGTTCACACCTGCTGCGGTATCTCATCTCCAGACCTATCAGCAGGACCCATCTAATCCTGCTTCCTGATAGGTTACTGCCAGGGCCCTGTGCACTCCATGACATGCTGGTACCTACATTCAGCACCAGGGTCCCTAGACCCTGGCAAACTGGAGGCAATTCTGGGAATAGAGGCAATGATTGACATCTTGTTTAAAATGGAGGTTGTTAGTGAATTCGAGATGTACAGAGGAATTGCCAGAGTGGATGAGATCCACGCCCTGTCTCTGACAGTGGCCATCAGCAGATGCCAGCTCAGAGGCAGGTATAAGAATCCTGCAGAAGACAAATGTGGGATAACCTGCCCCCCAGGAAGGCCTCACCCTAATTTTAGATTAGGATTGAGAGACTGGTTTAGAGACGGCTTTAAAACCCAAAGCCTGAGGTTTCTCTCTTTTCCAACATCTTTTTGTTAGTATTAATGGTTCTAACTCCGACTCTTCTGGTTATCCATGTAAACATCCGATCCCTCTTTCATCAGCAGCGATTGATACAATCTGTACAATGTACTTTGACATCTCATTCAATTTCCTTTACACTATCCCACAGCTTCCCTTTTCAGTGTGGCACAAGCACTCATATTTGGCCATTTGTGTTAGGCCCAAAGACACAATCCCTTAGCGGGTTAAAGAGGGGAAGGACGGTCCGGTGATTAGGAGCACTAGCCTAGAACTAGGGAAACCCAGATTCGATTCCCAGCTCCACCACAGACTTCCTGGATGCCCTTGGGCAAGTCACTTGGCCTCTCCGTGACTGGGTTAACTGTAAAATGGGGATAACTGGGCTGCCACACAGAGATTGTGCAAGGATAAATGCATTAACGATTGTGAGGTGCTCAGATGAGCGCCATATCAGTACTTAAGATGGATATCTCAAACTCTCACTGCCTGTGGATCCCATGAGACAGACAGTCCCGTCTCTTTCCCATATCTGCTGCTCTCTCCAGCCTCCCTGCTTCTTCCATATCCCCATCCAAGATTTAACAGTATTTCTAAGTCTCCTTCCTCCCACAGTCCTTTATCTGTCATGAGATTTGGGGGTCTTCATGTATTATTCTTGGCACCGCCGGCGCATGCTGGAGTGGACGTGCCAGTGAATTTCCTGCCAGTGGGAAGCGAGCCTCGAAGCCCTCACTGACATCAGGACCAAATGCTGGAAACCAAGTGTCCTGGAATGAGAACATCTGGCGGACAGCAGAGACGGCCAAACGTTTCCAAAGCTGCACGGCAGACTGGCTGGCAGCGCTAGGTCAGCAGAAGACTGGCTGGTGTCAGGGAGTTTTTACAGCTGGCTCGACACAGCGGATGGACTAGCAAATTGTGCCCACTTATTTAATGTTGGGGGGTGGCGGGGACGGAAGGGCTATGCTGAACCCTGATTCTTGCTCCGCAATTCCCCACTTGCGGAGGAGGAGAGAGTGGAGGAAAGAGCAAAGCCCATCACTGTCGCCCCATCCCCATCTCCGCTCTGCTACGCCCCAAGGCCACCCTCTTCCCAGCACTGCAGCGGGTTTCTGAACTCCAGGCAAAGGCTGAAACCACAGCAGGGAGAGTGCAAGTGGCCCTTCGATGTATTCTCCTCCACGCATCTCCCAGTTGGCCATGAAACCAAGGTGGTTACTCCTGAGGTGTTGGAAAAGGGGTGGGTTGGAGAAGAAGCTGGATTCTTATTAATGATGCTCATTGTTACAGCTGCAGCATAATAATAATAATAATAGACAGGGTAAGATGGCTCCTGTTCACCATTTCCTTGGCAAGAACCCAATTCCCTCACCCCGCCTGAAGCGAGAGCCCAGCCCTGTGAGAGCTTCATTACAGCCTTGTAAAACTACAGCAACCGAGCCGCCTCTCTAATTATCCCGTCATTAGAGGACGCTGGGCCTTAAGTGTTTCACTTGGAACTTAACAACAACATTAGTGATAATGAGCTGGCATTTAACAGTGCGCCTTTCATCCGGAGGGGCCCCCGAACGCCTTTACAAGGCAGTAAACTTCAGAAGCGCACCAGTGACGTGCAACCACCTCTGGGGAGAGGCTCGGCAGCTGTTTACCAGTTGTGTGCACAGAGCGCTGGCCAAGGGAGCAACACGGTTTTGATGGCAGTTGGCCCTTTAAAGGATTTCTCAGGGGTGTCTCTTTCCTCTGCTTCCTCTTAATCTCCCTCCTCATTCTCCTTAGCTTCTATTATCATAGGTGGGGTTTGTGCACCTGGGGTCCACGGTGATTAGATCAGAGTAGGTCTTGATTGTCTCTGGTACCATGCAGGGCCGGCGCAACCCATTAGGCGACCTAGGCGGTCGCCTAGAGCACTAACATTTGGGGGGTGGCGACCGCGGCGGCCGGATCTTCGGCCGCCCCGGTCACCAGCGGTATTTCGGGGCGGGACCTTCCACCGCCTCTGTCAGGGGCTGCATTTTGGGGGCGGGACCTTCCACCGCCTAGGGCGGCAAAAAAGCTGGCAGCGCTCCTGGTACCACGTCACTTAAGGTATGTCTACACGGGAGCTGGATGTGTAATTGCCAGCGAGGGAGGCCATACTCGCGCTAGTTTTCTGCGCGAGGGCTTTGCATTGGTGTATCTTAAAACTTGATGGAGGCCAGGCCGAAGGGTACGTCTGGACTGGAGCTGGAAGATACAAGTTCCAGCTCGGGTAGACATACCCACGCTAGCTGTGTCTGAGTTAGTGTGCTATAAATAGCCACAGAGCTGCAATGGCCGGAGGGAGGAGTCACCCTCAATACAATCCTGTTGAAGATCCTAGGTACGTACTTGTGACAGCTAGCCATGGGTCGGCTGCTATTTTTAGCACATCCGCTCAATCCCAGCTAGCAGGGGTAGGTCTACCCGAGCAGTAATTGACACCTTCCAACTCCACTACAGATATACCCTTCAGCCTCGCCCACAGCAAGATTTAAGACACACCCAGGCGAAGCCCTAGTGTAGACAGTTTGCAGCGGTGCAGCAGAATTTTCGGTAGTGCAAACTGGGCCTACGCTAGGGGTTTGCTCCATTGCAGCAGCTACAGTCTGGGCTAAAACGCCAGTGTAGACAAGTTTCAGAGTAGCAGTGGGCTGTAGTCCACGAAAGCTTATGCTCTAATAAATTTGTTAGTCTCTAAGGTGCCACAAGTACTCCTGTTCTTTTAGTGTAGACAAGGCCTCAGAAATAAGCACTGAAAATGCCTCACCTCCAACTCCTGTCAATTTCTCCGTGGGTGCAGATCTCCTCGCTGGAGGAGGTCCGGTGGTGAATTATGCAATTCTGGATTCTAATCTCTAGACCCGTTCAGGCCCCATACCTCAAAGGTTTTGGGGAAAGCCTCTCTTCTCCTCCTCGTTCCCAGGGTGTCTCTGTTGGACAGGGAGGAAGCGATTGCATTAGACCAGCTGTAACAGAAGCCAAACCCCAACAATTTTGGCTCATAAAGGAAGTCACAGATGGTGACCCGTGTTCTTCGTTTCAGCCAGCACAGACGGAGAGGAAGGGGGTCAGCCAGAGATGCACACAACGGGGGTAGGCAGGGGGTGTGGAGAGAAAAGGGAAAGGGAAGCCAAACACACAACCAAGCACTTCGAAGGGGGCTGGGCCAAGTGCACACCACACACAACCTGTACATCGAGGGGGGCGGAAGACAAACAGATGCAGGGGAATGACAGAGAGCAGCCAGGGGGTTGGGGTGGGGATGGGCTGTTGGACAGTGGTCAAGTTTGGTGACAGAGAGAGAGCTGTGATCCTACGGGATAAATGGATGAAATTGCCTGGCAGCTGGATTCACTTTTGGCTAAGGAGCTCCAGATTGCACCGAGAAAAAGAATAAAGCTGCTAGCTCAGAAGAAAGATAACTCGGTCACCCTTCTCCATCCGTCACAGGGGAAGACCGGGACATGAATTGGCAAGCCAAAGGAGTTTCAAAGGGTCCTTTGGTTCCCATGTATCATCATCACCATCCATTTGTTTCTTTCATCCATCAAATTCCAACATGGGTTATCCCAGCTCAGACCAATTCCTTGAGTGAATGACCGAGGGCCTTGGGCTACGCAGAGACCTGGAAAGAGAGGTGTAAGTCCCTGAATGACTAGGGCCTGGACACAGCAGGGCTGGGGGAGTTGGGAAAGGGGGAACAATGGAGTCAGTCCAGGCTACTGATCCTGAGTGTCCTGGGGCCTTAGCATACCGGATGCTGGGAGGAGCCTCACGGCCCCCCATTTTGGGTAAACATGAATTCCTAAAGGCGGCCTATTGGGAAACTGGTTAACAGTGACACACCATCAATACGTGTGAGGAATTTCCTGGTCCTGCTTGCCGCGCTCTGACAAAATCCATGTGAACTGGGTCATCTGATTCAGTTTGGAAAAAAACAGGTTTAAAGAAAGGTGGGGTGGGGTGAGTTGTGCCCTCACCGTCTTAGGGAGCAGCCTGTTTTCTCTCTCTCTGTTTTTGGTTTCTTGGGTGCTATCATTCTGAATTCTAAGAAATAAAGTTGTGCTACGTGGCAGTCTTCCAGCAAGAGGGTGTATGTTTTCATCTACTACCTAATCATGCTGTGAACATAACATTAGACAAATATAACAGAATTATGGCAAATGAGACGAACCAAGGAAAGGGCATCAGCTCTGATTGCTATTTCCCAGCGAATGCACCCAGCGCCTGGCAAGTCTAGAATGCCAGGAAGATGGGACCAAGCCAAGATGCCAACTCGAGAGCAAGCACCCCAATGAGCTAGCCAACCTGAAGCACCAGGGAAGATGGGGCTCTGCTGGACCTAGACTGCCAAGTTCTTCTTGGTCCAGATATCACTGTGCCACAACACATCTCCAATCAAGAAGCCAGTTCTGGAGTGACGGGGAGGGTGGGACTGGTGCAGACTGCTGGTGACAATCCTAGATCCAGGGGGCCAGGTAAGGTAGAGTTGGGGGCCCAGTACATGCCAACTGCTCTGGGTGTCTGTGGAAATAGCAGGGAAAGAGTGTTTCTGGATTTCATGCTCTGCTCTGCTTTACCTTCCTCTGTCTCCAGCAGCTAGAGATGGGCCAGGCCACAGAGACACAAGTACACGAGCAGCTGCGTCCCCTGAAACTCCCACACAGCTTAGTACCTCAATAGCGCTCATTAATCCCTGGCTAGCCACTCGCTTTACAAGGGGCGAGTATCGTCCCCAGTACACAGCTGGGGGAAATGAAGGCACGGAGAGATTAAGGGACTTGCCCAAGGTCACACAGCGAGTCTGTGGCAGAGCTAGGACCCTGGTCTGCCAACTCCCAGCCCAATCCACTAACACCACAGTTGAAGTCAGAGAGCAAAGAGTGGGGAATTATTCCCCATACAGAGAGGAGACGCTACTCACAGCCCCATCCTCTCCTTCCTTGGAAGGGGTTTCGCTCTCTGAGCCCACACAAGGATGATGTCTCCAGCTATACTTAGATTGTAAGCCCTTGGGACAAGCACTATTTGTGTTTGTACAGCGCCTAGCGCAGCGGGGGCCTGCCCCATGACTGGAACTACTAGGCGTTCCATTAATGCAGCTAAACAATGTGTGAACACCTGAGAGAGCCACAACTATCCCATACCTGAGGTTAACCTAATTACCCCCTTTCAGTAGGAACCGGGGACTACTGCCCTTGGATGTCCATAGGGAACACATACTCACCCAGCATTAACTGAACATCCTGTCTCTTCCCTTCTGCAGCAATGGGCTTTCTAAGGCATCGGGGCCTGAATTCTCCAGCATGACTGCGATGCCCCAAGAATCATGGCGACATCGGCCTTCTGGACCGGCCTTCCTCACCGTCGCTGAATCCCCAGGGCCGGGAATTTATTGTTTGAAGGAGCCCAACAATCCTGGCCTGTTCTTTCTTTTATTGATCCTTGGACGGAGTCCTAAATATTTCCAGCCTCCCCGGGAGGGTTGAAATGTTGGCACCGGCGGTTCTTTTTCTGCCGGGAAGTGGAAGCCAAAGGAGTCAGATTGCAGCCTTCACACGTTTCCAGGCCTTTGGAAAAAGTCTTTCCCACCGAGGAGGAGGGCTGGAACTGTCAGGCCAACTTCCCCTAAACAGAAACACATGGCTGAACTTTGGCTTGCCAGGGAGGGGGGGAAAAAAAATCAACCTGTGTGAGGAAAAGGCCTGGATCAGGGATCGATTAGACAGGGCCAGAGCAAACCTGGAATATGAGAGATTCGGTGGCTCTTGGAGGGGAGGGGGGGAGAAAAATGACTTTCAGAGCACAAAAAGGAGAGGAAATTAAAAACCTTAGTAAAACCACACACTGCTGTGAACTAGGCCAAACGAAGAGGGGGACAGATTTACAGATCCCTGGAGCCAATTTAGGGGGAGTGGTCTGCGTTCAAAATTCAGACACCCCTCCCGGACTTCTTGTACCCTAATATTCAATGAGACCCATTCCGGACCCCCACGTCTACCCTTACGCACCGATCCAGCAGTGGATCGGAGCCACAAAGAGCATTATGCGATCGGGTAGAACTCAGCAGAGCAGTGCAGAGCGGACGTAATTGACTTTTCACTGCCATCCTCACAAGCCCAGGAGTAGAGGCTGCACTGGGGCAGGAGGGGCAGTAACCGTAGTCCTCAATGCTAAGGAGATTCTGAGCTGCATTGCTTCCCAGAAAAGGTTGCCATAAGTTGGAGCCGTTGGGGGCTGCTCTAAGTTATGCCAGGGACCATTTTGGCCCCTGCAGCAGCCTGGTATCTGGGCAGCAAAGGTGGGATAAAGCCACGTTGACCCTGCCTGGATTGTGCCTTCTGTGCGTTCCATCTCTCTGGAGACACAGCACAGAATCTGGCCCAATGATTGCCCAACGGGAGAAAATACAGAGAAGCCTCCAACGAAACAGTAGCTGCCGTACACGGGCCTTTTAGCTAAATGCCAAGTTCTAGGAGAAAATCCCACAGAAGCACTTAGAATCTTTATATTAAATACCCAATGAGTCCATCAGGATTAAAGGCATTGCCGTAAATTCCAGCCAAATTAATAACCATTAGGCCATGATGTTAAAACACTCCTGAGCTGGTGTGCATAAGCCTCGTTGTAAATCATCAGTAGCCAATCCTCTTTTCACAAACAGATCCGTCCATTTGTCAGCCGTGCTTCATGAGACAAATTAAAATGTTCGTGTAACATCGTACAACAGCAAGGCAGAAACTCAGCGGGCAGTTAGAGCTCCCGCATGGACATGCGGGCAGCGTCCTGCTATTCGTCATCCTTTAACACGCCGCCGACCGGACAGCAGCCTGGGGAGGGACAGCTGATATGCCACCGCTTTGTTCTGACGCTTTCAAAGTTCCTGGTGGAAATGATGAAGCACGCAACTGGTTTTATGCGCAGATAAAGCAGCCTACAAAATTCTACTGCCCCCTTAGGAAGCTGGTTTGCTGCTTTTGATTTGCAAGAAAACTGCTCTGGCCAAGATTGGTCATACATGACTAGTGATTGTGAGTGCCCAACTTGACAGGCCTTCAAATAATAAAAGAAACAAATAACATCATCTAGCTCTTATCTAGTGCTTGTCATCAGTAGATCTTGGAGCATATTACAAAGGTGGTCAAGGTTCATTCATTATCCCCATTTTACAGATGGGCAAGCTGAGGCACAGAATGGGACCTGATTGTCAGCAAGCGCTCAGGACCCGCAGCCTGAAAATTAGGTCCCCTTGAAGGTGTCTCAAGTTAGGCATCCAAAACCCCAGGCCACAAAACTGATCACTTTTGAAAATCTTAGCCTGTGCCATTAGTGGTTTTACAAGCATAAGACAGTGCTAAAAAGGGCAGATGGGCCCATCCCTACACATTTGCTTGTGTTACCCTCCTTGTCTTTAACCTCGACTATAAGGTCTCCGATGGCAGGGGCTACCTGATGTTTGCACAGCACCCAGCACACCCTGAAAAAACACCAGAGGTTACTCTTGAGCTGCCAGAAGAATGAGGAAGGACGATTCTGTGGAAAAAACATAGTCAGGAGACCTGTGTTCAAGCCACAGATTTGCTGCATGACCCTAGGGCAAGTTACTTCACCTCCCTGGGCTCATCTTTCCCCCACTTGCAACTGTGCAAGATGCTTAATTCATTGTTTGCAAAGGGCTGGAAGAGCCTCAGAGGGAGGAAACGGCAGATGCACCGTCTACGTATGTTATCGTCATCACGGGTACAAAACACTTGAGTGCTGGTTTTGCAGAAGTGAAAGATGGAAAAGCCAGTCTGAGACTTTCAAAGTCAGCTAGGAGAGTTCATATTTTCAAGGGGAACTATGTGGCTCAGACGTCTGCCCAGCTTTGAAAATCTCAGAGCCTACTGTACTTAATCAAGTCGAGATGAATTATGTATGCTAATTGCGTAGATTAATTGTATGTAACTATTTATTATTATTAGCCCATTCCCCGTCCATTGCTGGATTGTTCCTTCCCCCCTGCAGTCTATTCTCCAGTGCTTTCTCCCATCTAAATTAAATGATTCAAGCAACAGGAGCTTCTACACCATTCCCTCGGAGACTCATTTGCAGATACAGTAAACTGATGGGCACCCGCTTTCTTCAGCTGTTTGACGATGGCTTATCACTTCCCCTCTTCTTGGCAACCTAGTTAGTTACAGTGAAAGAGTCAATAGATGGCTTCCATTCCTTAACCACATGAAACCCATCAGGGTGAATTTCGGCTTCCACTGAAGTCATTGGGAGCTTTGTTATTAACTTCAGTGGGGTCAGGATTTCATCCCAGGTATTTAGTGCCCAGAAGAAATTCAAGATGCAGGTTCCATCATGTGCCAATTGTTCCCAGCAGTTACCCCCTTAGCTCCCAGACCCGCTGCCTCAGCACCAGTCCCCCACTGATGTTTCAGTCCCTCACTTGGTCTAATCCTGTACCTGATGGGGATTAATCCACCTCTGTGGCATAGAAAATGGAAGACAAACCTGGATCTGCTGGGAGATCCCACGTTAATTTTGTCCTAATGGATGTTCTTTAATCTAGGAGCAGAATTTCTTAGAGGGTCTTAAGCAAAGGCAGGTTCCCACTTGGACAGATGTTTCCTATAAAAAACACAAAATAAGAAACATAAAAGCTGTAGAAATATGGAGAGCAAATCCAATTAAGTTCAAAAAAACATTTGCTGGGTTGGGAAAGGTCTTTAGTTAAGCAACCAGCATAGTATTTCTCTCTATTAAAACGACTAGAGGAGAGAGTTTTTGGTTTTGAATACAATGCCCTGTCCTTGAGAGCTGCACTGAGTGGAGTGGGAAAAAAGACAGCTGTTTGTCTGCATCTCTGTGTCACTTGGAAAAGGAAATGTTAAAATCTGAGCCAAAAAGGGATTTGCGGAAGGAAAAGTATCGAGGGTAGTATTTTAGAAAAAAATGATTGATTTTTCTCCCACCGCTCTTTCGGATTTTGGCTTGGGAGCTCGGATTCCTCTGGGAGCTCCAGCAACGTGTCAGTTTCACAGAAATGGACAATTTGTTGTTTTAATTCTCTAAAACCTCAAAAGCCACAATGCGGCTCAGTCCTACAAACTGTTTCTTTCCTGTCTCGGGTCAAAGGTGATAACTGACAGGAGCCAGCCTTGAGCCCATCCCAGGAGCTTAAGAGTGATAAACAAAGAGATGGAGGCCTACTTAGAAATTATGGCCTACTTTTTCAAAAGCAACTAGTGATTTTTTGGGGGGAGGGAACATGGGAGTTGGTGGGGCAGTTTGAGCCACGTTAATTTTCTCCTAATGGATGGTCTTTAATCTAGCAGGAAAGGGCATAATGAGATCCCCTGGCTGGGAACCTGAAGCTTGACAAATTCAAGTTAGAAATAAGGCACACATTTTTAACAGTGAAGGCAAGTAGCCACTGGAACAAGGTGGATATTCCATCACTCGATGTCTTTAAATCAGGACTGGGTCTCTTTCTAAAAGACATACTCCAGCTCAACTGGAAGTTACAGGCTTAATGCAAAGATCACGGATGTCCTCTGGCCTGTGTCATGCAGGAGATCTGACTAGATGATATAATGGTCCTTGTCTGGCCTTCACATCTAGGCGTCTATGGCCGTCTCTTTCTGAAAATCAGCTCCCTTTAAGGAATCTCAGGTTGTGCGCCCAAAATTTGATGGCCCCCAACTGTGCTAGTAGGTCTGCATTTTCAGAAGTGACTAGGAGAATTTAAGAGTAGCTCAGATAAATGTCTATCAGGGATGTTCTAGACAGTATTTGGTCCTGCCATGAGGGCAGGGGACTGGACTTGACCTCTCGAGGTCCCTTCCAGTCCTAGAATCTATAACTCTTCCAGGAACGAGAGAGTGAACAGCTGTGAATCACTGATCCCTTAGATTAAGTAGGAAAATTAGCTAGGGGAGCTTTTGGCTTTGAAGGCCTCTATTGCTCACCAACTTGTCCATCTGTCTCCTAAGCATCCCCACCTGTTGAGCTAATGAGCTAACTCCTCCTCCTTGGCACAGGGTACGACTACACTGTCATTAAAAACCCACGGCTGGCCCGTGCCAACTGACTTGGGCTTGCTAGGCTGGGGCGAGGCTGTGATGTAGCATTCGGACTTGGGCTGCAGCCCAAGCTCTAGGATCCTGAGAGGTGGGAGGACCCCAGAGCTCCAGCTGAAGCCTGATCCTGAACATCGACAGAGCAATTAAACAGCCCCTTAGCCCGAGTCCAGCAAGCCCAAGTCAGCTGGCACGGGCCAGCCGCAGGTGTCCAATTGCAGTGTAAGCATACCCATAGAAGTTAGAATCCTAGAAGCTCCTTGAATTATAGATATCAGAGACAGGCGTCTTCTATCTGAACTTCTTCTCCATTACCAGGTCAATGAAGGATTGCTTCCAACGACCACGGTATGTTCTGCAGCAATTTGTCTCAAGAAATGCAGCTTCTGTTGCTTCCCTTGGGAGACTATTCCTCAGTGTGTGATCTCATTACTAGATAGTTGTTCCCCATCTCCAGTTTATCCTTGCCTTTCATTTCATTTCAATCAGTTACCAACTGCAGGGAACAATCCTACATTCACAAGGAAATGGATTGGATGGTCCAATATTTACAGTGTTGTTGGATGGTTCCCATTTTTATCTTCTGCGATTCATCTCTCTACTACTAAGACATAGAGCTGGGTGAAGATTTTTGGGCCGAAATGTCTTTTTTTTTTTTTTTGACAAAACGATGGAGATTCACATTGACCAAAACGGTTCATGAGCATGTGTCAATTTCATCAAACGGTTTCAGTCAAAACAGAAAAAAAACAATTGTCTTTTGTCAAGACTGAGAGGGGACATGATAACTGTTTTCATGGACATAAAAGGTTGTTACAAGGAGGAGGGAGAAAATTTGTTTTTCTTAACCTCTGAGGCTAGGACAAGAAGCAACGGGCTTAAATTGCAACAAGGGAGGTTTAGGTTGGACATTAGGAAAAACTTCCTGTCAGGGGGGCACTGGGATAAATTGCCCAGGGAGGTTGTAGAATCTCCATCATTGGAGATTTTTAAGAGCAGGTTAGATAAACACCTGTCAGGGACGGTCTATAATACTTAGTCCTGCCATGAGTGCAGAGGACTGGACTAGCTGAACTCTTGAGGTCCCTTCCAGTTCTATGAAGTGTCAAAGTAAACCGTTTTCCTAGATTCATGAGCAGGTTTTGGTGCCATTCACAAAAACCGAGGTGTCAGTGGTGGCAAGACACTCTTAGGCAACCTTCATCAAGTCTTCTGCCCTACCGCTGTACCACCAAAGGGCCAGATCCTCAGATGATGTAGATTAGCCTTACTCCAGTGGCTGCTACCAGGCCCGGACCACGGGGGGCAAAGTTCAGCAGCCCCAGGGTGGTTCTGTTTCCAAGCAGAATGAGTAATTCCACCCTTCGAAGAACACAAACAAATATAAAAGCCTGTATGACATATAGGCAAGAGGCAGCTAATTGCAGTTAAACATGGGCAATCTGAGTGGCTTATAACTCTGAAATGGCTTTGCCTCTTAAGCCGAGGCTCGTTTCTCTGGTGTCTCACACCCCACCCAGCCCCCTTCATTGGCAGCAGGAAGGTTTAAAAGTCAAGTCAGCCAAAAAGGGAGACAAAGGAAGGGCTTCCCTGGAAGCCCTTGAACCAACAGTTCTGAAACTGAGCACCTCTACTGCCCAGGCAACACCTACCAGAGAGGGCAGAGGCTGGGTGAGAGTCACTCATCAACCATAGCGGTCTTAAAGCCATATCCACCCACAGACAGCAGAGCTGGGAAGAGGACGAGGGGTGGGAAATGTGCTTTCAACATACCCATCGCAGCTGTTCCACTTCCTGGACCTGACCGGACTTCTCAGCGAAAGGCAAAACAAAGCAGTAAGCGTGAAGGTGGAAGTGCAGGTGTCAGGGGAATGATTTATGCCGTCAGATTTACCGCACGTCGGAGGGGATAAACTAGCCCCGACCTTGGATGGTGAGTGGAGTTTTGGGGAGGGAAGGCGCAAGGGGCTCCTTGCTTAATGGCAAGAGTAATATTTGTCGAGCTAACCTTCGTGTGAACTGCCTGGAATTAAAATGTTTCCTTTTGGAGGAGCTGTTCAGATTTGCACAACTTCCCAGCATTCAGGAGCTCGAGGGGGAAATATTTACTGACAGGTTTGCCTGTGTGCTCTCTCGGCACCTGGTATTCATGCAAGGGAGCTGAAACAATTTGTATAGTGGGGGTGCACTGACCCAAACTGTAAACCCTGTATCTGATGAAACCCATTTCAAACCAGGGGATGTGGCAGCCCGCTGCTTCCATCACCCACGTTCTCATGTTTATTTATACAGTCGTACTCTAGCTTCTGGGAACACAAACAGCAATTCCGATCCTTTGCCTCCCCTCCCTGGGGCTGTGACGCATCCACCCCACTAGCATTCTAGGGCTTGGATGTGCAAAGGGCCATTCGTATCTGCTTGTGCGAGGGTGACCAGATGTCCCTATTTTATAGGGACAGTCCCGATATTTGGGGTTTTTTCTTCTATGGGCCCCTATTACCCCCCACTCCCTGTCCCGATTTTTCACCCTTGCTGTCTGGTCACCCTAGCTTGTTCCAGAACGTGAGTGTCCATGCGCCGCGCTGGATACACCTATGAGCGTGTCAGGATCCCATATCAAAGAGGGAACATGTCTAATGGTTAAAAGACAGGTCTGGGAGCCAGGCTGTGTTCCCAGCATTCCCACTTGCCCCGTGACATTGGACGAGTCGCTTAACTTGCTGTGCCTGATTTTCACGATCTGCACAGGCCTAGAGGACAACAGCTACTGTTTTAAAGCTTCATTAGCATTTGGAAAGCACCTTGGAGACCACTGGCTAGAAGGGGCTATAGTATAGGTGTGAAATACGGCACTGTTGTACATCTGCTTCCCAGCAACTCCTGGCCTGGGTGAAGGTTAGTTGGGTGTGTAGCTACGCTCTTGACAGGAACTCGGCATTTTAATGCATATTTGTTCCAGCTATGCCTGAGGATACACGTCACCTGAGGCACATTTCTATGCGTTTTTCATGCCCTTAAAAGCCAGCATTTCCCAAGCTGCGGGTTTTTTCACCGACTTGTGAGCTGCTTACGCTTCAGACAATGCCTTAGATCACTAAAGTGCCACTGTAGATGGTGCATGGCTCAGCAGACGTGTGTGTGTCAAAACGTGCATAGCTAAACTTGTCTAGCTGGGCGCTGCCTGTGTTGGGGGGGGAAAGGAGGGCTGCCCGGGTCTCAGGTAGAGAGTTCTCGGCTGACTCAGATGCTCTGCGCCTGTCACTAAGGGAATTAACGCACATGGAGCCATGACTTAGGGACTTGCTTTTATGGAAAATACCATGCAAACCTCATAAGTTGCTCCTAACATTCTGGCAAGCAGCACCCGCCTGGAGCATAGGCGCCGATTCCGTGGGTGCTCCGGGGCTGGAGCACCCACAGAAAAAAAAAAATAGCGGGTGCTCAGCACCCACCAATCAGCTCCTTGCCTCTGCTCCCAGTGCCTCCCACCCGCCAGTGATCAGCTGTTCAACAGCGTGCAGGAGGTGCTGGGAGGAAGGGTGGGGCATGCCCGGGAGACAGGGTGGGATGGGCGTGGAGCAGGGATGGGAAGAGGCGGGGTGAGATGGAGTGGGGGTGGGAAGAGGTGGTGTGGTGACTTGTGGGAAGGAGTGGAGTTGAGGTGGGGCCTGTGGAGCATCCCTCCGGCAACTCAAATGATGGTGCCTATGTATGGGAGATAGGTAGCCCCCTTTCATTGTGAGGCCAGGAGGAACAGAGAGAGCTTCCTGCTAAGAGGCAGGGGTAAAGTTATCAGAAGTGCCTTAGTGACTTAGGCACAGATCAAAGTTATTTAGGTGCCTAATTCCCGACGATCGGGGCCTTTGGCGCCTAAGTCCTATTTGCAGAAGTGATTTAGCCAGTTGGGAGTCTAAGGCCAATTGACTTTCAATGAGATGTAGGCTCCTAAGTGGCTAGGTCGCTTCAGAAAGTGGGACATAGACACTTCTGAAAATTTCATCCCTACGCTCGTGCACAGGACGTGGAGTGGAACTGGGCGTGAGGATCCCTGGCTGCTGTTCCCGGCTCTGCACCGACCTGCTGGGCGACCTCAAGCAAGTCACTTCCCCTCTCTCTGCCGCTGTTCCCCCTCCCTCCCTTTGGCTCTCACCTTCCTGGGGGAGCGCCTCTTGCTTCATGTTTTGTATAGCACCCATGCCGTGGCCACCCCACCCATCTTGATTACGGCTTATAGGCGTTACTGTTACCTAAATAATAGGGCAGGACGGCGAATGAGGACAACGTCAGGCAGCAAGATCGCTGAATGACGCACATGCCAAGCAATTAATCCCCGTTAAACAAGCATGCGTCCAGTTGTTTGCTAGGCACCAAGCACCTGCCCCCCTCTCTCCTGGCCACGACAACAAAGCCCTCGGCAAACCTGCCAGTAACGCCAACAGAAAAATCCATCCCGCTCCCTCAAAGGTGTGAATTCAAGACACCTGGCCAACACAGCCCTTTCTATGGGCAACGTGATCCCCAGAACGGAAAACGACTCTGACCCAAAGTCCACAGAGATCCAAGCCCAGTGCTCAGCCAGGGCCAAGCTGCCCCCATGTTGGACACAGACCAGCCTGCTGATGGGGTGTGAGCGCTGGAAAGACCATGCTAGCCTGCAGCAGGCTGGCCCCACTTCTTCCATGGGCCTCTGCTCTACCAGTCTTCTGCCTGCATTCACTGGCCCTTTGCCATGCTCCTTGGGAAAGCCACGCCTGCAGCCCACAGTCCTCTGATCTTTTTCGTTCTGAAGCTTTTCTTTTCTCTTCTTTTTCTTTTTTATTGTTTCGGGCATCACATGAAACAAAACATCCCCCCCCATCATCAGCTTCATGGGCAGGAGGTGAACCTCCCCGCTTCGGGGAGGCTAGCCCGCCGGCCCCACCCCTTCTGCCTGAGGCCTCACCCCTGCCCACCAGAGCCTTCCCCCACAGCTGGAGGGGCCCCAGCCTGCCCACCCCAGCTGTGCCAGCTGGCCCACCCAGCACTGGGCCAGCCCCTCCAACACTGCCCTGGGCTGCCCCAGGCCGCCACTGGCTTCAGGGTAGAGGGAAAGGGAGGGACGGGCCGCTGGATGGAACATGGGTGGTGTCATGGCCTGCCCTGGCCTTTGATACCCCCCACCCACAATCATCTTATAGGACCCAGCCAGGTGGCATGGGGCTGAAACTGAGCAGGGGGAAATCAAAGGTGAATATCAGAACAAAGATCCCAGTGAGGACTTCTAGACCGCGGAACAGGCAGTTGTCCAAGGAAAGGATGGTGAAGCTCCATCATTATTTATTACTTGTATTACCATAGCAACTAAGAATCCTCAGTATGGACCAGGTCCCTGCACTGGGTGAGGTGCTGCCCGAACAGAGAACCAAAAGATGGCTCCTGTCCCAGACCTTTTACAATCCAAATATAAGACAAGAGACAACAGAGGAATCTGGAGATCACTTAGTTCATTTGCAGTTATACACCCTAAGATGAGGATATTCAAGTCTTGGGCTTCAGGATATACACCGATCACCGGAGGGGTTGGACAGAAATCTGCTAGGCACTGCACAACTGGACTGTTACATCATGGGTTGGTTCGGGTGTTTCAGCTCCTCTGAAGCATTGTGTATTGACTACAGTCAGGGGAACAGATCAATGATGTGCGGGCCAGTATAGCCATTTGGGGGAAGAGAGGATCTCTTTTGGTGTTTGCACAGCACCCATCACAATGGGCCCTTCTTCCCATCTGGGGCCTTGGGATGCTAATAAAACATAAAGATTTAATAATAATAATAGCAAGAGGCGTGGTTCCAGACTAGATCGACCAATAGGGCAAATCCTAGGGTCTTATATTAAATATCGTACTGGGTAAAGCACTGGTTGAGGGATTGAATACGTCTCTCTGAGCAGGTGATACTGTCTGCTCTAGGAGACAGACAAATGCATTAGATGGGCCGTTGTCTGATCTGGTATCTCCTATGAGCCCAAACCCTTGAAAACACAGTAGAGGGAACAGTCTTGCCTTGGTCCCTGGTAGGATTTCCCCCTCCCCCACAAGTGCTATCACAGGGTTTATCTACACAGCACTTTGATTGACAGTGCACTAGCTGCCGTGCAGATCCTGCTACCGCACGCTAAAAGTCCAGTCGCGTGCTTTGGAAAAAAACAATAGGTAAAGGGCTTTTCTGGATGTGCCGCCCCCCGCAGTCCTTTAGCGCCCCGTGAGGTTCCCAGTGCAGCGTGCCGTGGAGATGGCAGCTCCGGCATGTGGCGTGCGCAGCGTCCATCCATTTCACCTTGGCTCCCTTCAAAGACAAGTAGCTTCCCAGGTTTGAAACAAAATGCAGATCCCCGCAGCCCCTTTTACGAGCAAGACAGAGGCAGCTGGCTGCCAATACAGTGAGTTTACAGCGACATGATTCACTCCCCCGCCCTACCAGATCAAGGGAAAACGGGGTCATTAAACCTATTAATGGCCCTACTTCAATTCGGGTCCCGTCCCCCCCAGTCACCTGAGCTAAAGCAGACAGGAGAAAGGGAGCCAGTCTCCGTTTTCACTCTGGCCTCCGTAAATGGATTGGGTGCCTTCAGAGTCCGGGCGTTTATTAGGATATAAAAGCCTTTAGAAGGGAATGGTTTTCCTGCCCCTGAAGGAGTGGCGGGGAGGAGAACAGAAAGGAACGTGTCCTGGATAACATCCCGGCTCTGAATGGAACAGCTGCTAACGTTCCAGCCTGCGAATGAACATCTAACGGCTGCTCCAGGAAAGTAATGCTCCACTCGAGATCTGGAGCTTGGTGTCAAGTGGAGGTGAAGTAAGCACTTCACAGGGAAAAGTACAGGGATTCGACAGGTTTTCCTGTAAATAGTTTGTGAGCCTGCTCGCTGCTCACGCTGGGTATGTCTATACTGCCTAGTAACCCCATGTGCAGATGGCTTGCGTGAGCGAGACACAACCAAACTGTGATTTTAGGCCTGCATATTACAGACAGCCTCGTCTCAAAATGTGTCATAGAATCTCAGGGTTGGAAGGGACCTCAGGAGGTCATCTAGTCCAACCCCCTGCTCAAAGCAGGACCAATCCCCAACTAAATCATCCCAGCCAGGGCTTTCTCAAGCCTGATCTTAAAAACCTCTAAGGAAGGAGATTCCACCACCTCCCCAGGTAACCCATTCCAGTGCTTCACCACCCTCCTAGTGAAAAAGTTTTTCTTAATATCCAACCTAAACCTCCACAACTGCAACTTGAGACCATTACTCCTTGTTCTGTCATCTGGTACCACTGAGAACAGTCTAGATCCATCCTCTTTGGAACCCCCGTTCAGGTAGTTGAAAGCAGCTATCAAATCCCCCCTCATTCTTCTCTTCTGCAGACTAAACAATCCCAGTTCCCTCAGCCTCTCCTCATAAGTCATGTGGCTCCAGCCCCTTAATCATTTTTGTGGCCCTCCGCTGGACTCTTTCCAATTTTTCCACATCCTTCTTGTAGTGTGGGGCCCAAAACTGGATACAGTCCTCCAGATGAGGCCTCACCAATGTCGAATAGAGGGGAATGATCACGTCCTTCGATCTGCTGGCAATGCCCCTACTTATACAGCCCAAAATGCCGCTAGCCTTCTTGGTGACAAGGGTACGCTATCGACTCGTATCCAGCTTCTTGTCCACTGTAACCCCCAGGTCCTTTTCTGCAGAACTGCTGCCTAGCCGCTCGGTCCCTAGTCTGTAGCAGTGTCGTCTCAACAGGGAGTAAAGGGGAATCTGCTTTCCAGGAAGCTGTCAGTCCTCTAGATTCAATGTTTCCCAGCAGTGAGAAGAAAGTAGGCCAGGGGTCGGCAGCCTTTCAGAAGTGGTGTGCCGAGTCTTCATTTATTCACTCTAATTTAAGGTTTCGCGGGCCAGTCACACATTTTAACTTTTTTTAGAAGGTCTCTTTCTAAAAGTCTATAATATATAAATAAACTATTGTTGTATGTAAAGCAAAGAAGGTTTTTAAAACGTTTAAGAAGCTTCATTGAAAATTAAATTAAAATGCAGAGCCCCCCCGGACCAGTGGCCAGGACCCGGGCAGTGGCGGGGGAGTGCCACTGAAAATCCGCTCGCGGGCCGCCTTCGGCAGGCATACCATAGGTTGCCTACCCCTGGACTAGGCCATGGGGAAATTGGAATTGCAGGAGGCATAATGAGGCTTGCCCCATGAACAGCTCTGTTGCTAGAAAGATAATGGAAAGCACTTGAAAGTTAAGCCAGGGTCCGGGATAGCCGTACTGCTGGAGCCCTGGATGATACCAACATAAGAATGGCCAGATTGGGTCAGACCAATTGTCCATCGAGCCCAGCATCCTGGCTTCCGACAGTGGCCAATGCCAGGTGGTTCAGAAGGAATGAACAGAACGGGTCATCATCAAGTGAGCCATCCCCGGTTGCCCATTGCCAGCTTCTGGCAAACAGAAGCTAGGGACACCTCGGAGCCTCAATGCCACAGAAAAATTCAATCTGGAATTCTGCAAACTAGGCATGCCAAAGGATCCCATGAGCACGAAGTGTTCTAGCATCCCCGTGTGCAAAAACAAGGAATGGGACAATACAGGCAGCACTATTATCGCGACCCTGTCTGCAAAATCCCCCCAAACAGCTCAAGCCACAGGAGGAATTGCTTACTGGGGTCAGAAGTTATTGTTCTTCCCTGGCCTGAACCTTGTCTCATGGTATATCAAAAATAATCACCAACATCTAATCCAATGCAGTGCAGTGTGCTTTGGGAGGCTGGGAGTTCAGAAGTTAATCTGTAAAACCAAGTTCTAATGGGTGGGTGTCTCCACTTTCACTGTCTGTTCATTTTCTTCCCAGCACTTCTAACCACCCAGCCATGCAATCTCACCAACCCTAACTCCCTTAACACCACTACCCCTCAACACCCATCTTCCCCTCTCCCGCCATCACTAGCACCAGATCCGAGCAAGAAGCCTACCTGGATTTATTATTATTATTTATTTGTATTGCCGTAGCGTGTAGGAGCTCCAGTCACAGACCAGGACCCCAGTGTGCTAGGTGCTGTACAAACACAGAACAAAAACCACGTCTGCCCCAAAGAGCTTAAACTCTAAGTAGGACAAGAGATAACAGGTGGATGCAGAGAGAGAGAGAGAGAGAGAGTCAGAGAAGCACAAGGAAATAGTAGTAATACCTAGCTCTTAGATAGAACATTAGAATGGCCATACCGTGTCAGACCAAAGGTCCATATAGCCCAGTGTCCTGTCTTCCAACAGTGGCCAGTGCCAGATGCTTTAGAGGGAGTGAACAGAACAGGTAATCATCAAGTGATCCATCTCCTGTTACCCATTCCCAGCTTACAGAGGCTGGGGACACCATCCCCTGTCCATCCTGGCTAATGGCCATTGATGGACCTATTCTCCAGGACCTTCATCTAGTTCTTTTTTGAAACTTGGCCTTCACAACATCCTCTGGCAAGGAGTTCCACAGGTTGACTGTGCGTTGTGTGAAGAAATACTTCCTTTGGTTTGTTTTAAACCTGCTGTTTATTAATTTCATTGGTTGACACCTAGTTCTTGGGTTATGAGAAGGAGTAAATAACACTTCCTTATTTACTTTCTCCACGCCCATAGATCTCAAAGCACTTTACAAAGGAGAGCAGAATCATTACCTGATTTTAAAGATGAGGAAACTGAGGACCAGGGAGGCTTTCCTAAAGTCAGAGCTAGGATTAGAACGCAGGTTCAGTTCAGAGCCTCAGTTCAGTTTTATCCATGAGTAAACTGACACCATGTAGTCAATCCTCTGGCTTATTCACTTCCACTGACTTGCAGGGTCAAATGAAGACGGACATTAACAGAGAGCAGAAAAAGCAAACAGAGGAGGGATTACCTGTGTGCAACACCTGGTACGTGAGGCTGGGGCCTCTAACTCCTACTGGAATGCAAATGTAATCACAAATAAACAGATTTGCTCATGGATTGAACAGCATAGGAATGAAGATGCATAGGATGCACTGGACTGGGCAAACTAATTCTCAGAGGCAGCACTCCGAGATCCAGGGATAAAAGGTGATTTGTAAGAGCTGTGCAGGGGTGGGTGAAAGTTTTCAGCTGGA
Source organism: Trachemys scripta elegans (assembly GCF_013100865.1). Taxonomy (NCBI): domain Eukaryota; kingdom Metazoa; phylum Chordata; order Testudines; family Emydidae; genus Trachemys; species Trachemys scripta. Next base: position 9,829,107 of record NC_048320.1, on the reverse strand, counting down.
ACGTCTTTGGATGGGAAATTGGGTTTTTGACTAAATGGAAGTCTCTACAGAAAAAAAAATGTGGATTTATTTATTTGGTTGGTTGGAAAAATGAACACAAATCCCCATTTCTCGCCCTCATTTTTTTTTTAAGCAGTTTTCAGCCACATTCTCTTTTGCGGTTTTTGATGTTTCAACAAAAAGTCTAAATTTTCCTGTCGTGGGGGTGCGGGAGGGACACCCATTTCTGACCCACTCTAGCACGAAGTATTATTATTATATGGCTTCCGGTCCAGCGCTTATCTTCATTTTGCAGCCAGCTCAGGGAGGGATGGGAACACCAAGGACTGACATGGCAGCTGAGACTGAAAAGAGACAGAGAGAAAGGCAGGGATTGATGGGGAGACAAAGAAAGGAGATTAATGAAAGGAAGGCAGCAAAAACCCACCCTTTCTCCGCTTATCTAATGGCTGAGAGTGTGAAGCTGACTTTCTTGAGGTCACCTTCTGGCTAAGAGAAACAAAGACACGCTAATGTGTTTGTTCAGAAAACAATCCCCCGCCTGGACCAGCTCAACCAGGAGGCTGGAGATGCAGAATCTAGCCCTCCATGGATCAGCACGTCCGCGCTGTTTAATTCAGACAGATGGACAGTTTCCGCTGCGCTTCACTGACAACAGTGGCACTCCCTGGGCTGACGGGACCTGCTAGGTATGGGGAAGAGAGAGCTGTAAACAAATATTGACAGTTTAGCTTCAGCTGTCAGCCCCAGGGGAAAGGGAAGGAGCAGAGAGGGGAGGAGTGGGTATTTCTCACTGCAGCCTCCAGCTAGGGCAAGGCTATACCATCTCAGCTGCGGTTTGACCTGCCTCAACATGGTGCTGAGTACCACACAGAGCCATCATTTGCAGGGCGGAGGATTGCTACACTCAGGGGGGAGGGATAGCTCAGTGGTTTGCGCATTGGCCTGCTAAACCCAGGGTTGTGAGTTCAATCCTTGAGGGGGCCATTTAGGGATCTGGGGCAAAAATCTGTCTGGGGATTGGTCCTGCTTTGAGCAGGGGGTTGGACTAGATACCTCCTGAGGTCCCTTCCAACCCTGATATTCTATTATTTCTATGAGAGGACGTCTACACTGCAATCGGAAGTGCAAACTGCAGCTCTTACAGGCATACCTGCGCTAACTTTGATCTAGCCAACATGGCTAAAAATGGCAGTGAAAACACAGCAGCATGGACCCCAGTATGGGCTAGCAAAGCAAGTAAGTTTCCAGGTGGGCTTGTGCAATCCATAGGGAAACCTTCACTGCTGCATCTTGACCGCTATAATTAAGCCAGGCTAGCTAGAGCGGGTGCCTACCTGGAGCAGCAGTCATACCTCTGATTGCAGTCTAGACATACCCTCGATTTTAGGATCACTTCTTCCCGCCCCCCCTCTGACAGCCCCAGGATTACCAACCCCCACATTCAACTATTTTGAGTCAGGCCCCCCAAAAAGTCAGGAGATTGGCTTAAAAATCATGAGACTTACCAAAATAATTGTACATTTGGGGTTTTTTGTTTGACTTCTAGTTTCCAAACCTCTCGGGTGCACTTGACCGCACGTTCAGGCCTCTCTCTGCAACCAGGAGAATTCAATACTTTTTTTAACGAAAGCTGAGATTCTAACATAGTCACTTGACTCCAGCAGCTGGAGCTTTAAAGAGAACATTACCTGGCGTGAGATCTGCAATAAACCCCAAGCCTCGCCCTATTTTATGCAATTCAACTAGTTTTGGCTGGTGCTGCTTGACCTTATTTAGAAACTAATATGTAACTAGGATGAAATTAAGAAGGGGGGGATAACGAATGAATATTAGGGAAAGTATTCTCCCTAATAATGAGCGCGAGGAGGGTGCGGAACAGTCTCCTAAGGGAAGTGGTAGAAGCCCTGCATGCAAGAGACATAAAACCAGACCAGACTACTCACTTGAAAAAAATAACATACCTGCACTGGCCCTCTGGGAACTGGGCTGAATGGAATCTTATTGGTCTTCTCCATCTCTAGCAAGTAAGATTCTGCAATCCCAGTACAATGAAAGAGACAGATACATGAGCTGGTTACATCAGAGAAAACGTATTGGACCTTTACTCCCCATACTAGAACTGGTTTGATGTTCAGGTTCAGAAGTGTTTAGTTAGCTTCCTCACATACATTTCAAGTTGTCCTGAGAAAGGCTGTCCCTCTGAAACCTCCATCCTGACACCGCAGTATGCAGAGATTCATCCAAACTTCTGGGGCCCAAATAAGCCTTCAACTCTTTGAGGTTCACTGCTAGGTGTTTTTCCATCCATAAGAACATAGGACTGGCAAGGACCTCCTGAGTCATAGAGTCCAGTCCCTTGCTATTGAAGGCATCCACATCATATAAACCCATTCATAAATTTAGCCAGCTCCATCGTAGAACTAGGTAGGTTTCTTGCCCCTTCTATTCCTATTGGGAGGCTGTTCCAAAAACCTCCCTCCTCTCATGGTTAGAGACCTTCTTATTCCCAGCCTTTCACTCCCGATCAAATTTATTTATTAGCAGCTATCTGTAGAGATTCCAGCCTCTTACCCTTCCAGACTAAACTGGCACTGATCCCTCTTTGCCCTCCAAGAAACTGACCTTTCTTGTCCAGTTCCAGGAAAACGCAGACAAGCCTTTAATCCTCCCCAACAAAAGTGTCATCCTGTTTGACTGGTAAGTCCAATTTAATTTTTTGCATTAACATCGTTATTACTACAGGAGGTGCATAAGAAATGCTGATATCTGCAAACTTTACATCTTGGGGCCATTAGATTGCATCAGTGCATGCTTACCTTGCATCTTTGTTAGAGCTGGCTGAAATGTGGGATTTCCGGTTCACGGGAAATTTTGTTATTTCAAAATGTGGTTTTGTTCTGTATTCGCAGGAATGAAAGCTTGTCTCTCTCACCATCAGAAGTTGGTCCAGCAAAAGAGATTACTTCATCCATCTTGTCTCAGTAATAAATGTCAATTTCACTCAGCAGCTGCTGGACTCCTAGCTGGCCCCTGAGTCCCACACCCATGGACTGTGTGAGCTCATCCCAGGACTTCCACACTTCCTACTCCATGGCAGAGAGCCTGGAAACTGGAAGAGGAAGCTCCCCCAGCAGCCCACCCAGTGAGTTGGCAGGAAACCACGCAAATTTCCCATTGAACCCTGCCCTTGATTTGCTGAAAGTCCATTGAATCCAACATGGTTCCAAGAAACCCTGGGGGTTCTATGAATTGGCATTTTCAAACTAAACGGTTTCATCCGAACATTTCTGATCAGCGCTAATCATTACGGAGGCGTGACTATGGTAGATTGCTAATAAAACATGAACCCTTTCCTCTCTAGTTTGGTGGTTCAAATCTGGCCTCCTAACCAAAAGTTATTACCCCCCATGAAGTCAGCTGGTGAGTTGCTGTCCAATTCCTAATGAATGCACATCCACATCACATGAACTCCCATCACAAATGGCACTATCTCCACAGAGAGACCAAAGATTGACCGAGTAAGATCAAAATTCCCTCTCCTACAGATTTATTGTTAGTGCCATCAATGTACACACACCGCTTTACAAGAGAGACAGACAGACATGAGGCCCTGCATGGAGGAATTTACAAATAAATGATCAAACAAACTTGCCCTGCAAATTCTGCAGTCTACAGATGAGATTAAGAGTGGGATAAAGGGGCTAGCAGAGGCAGACGGCTCAAGTGATGACGTTTGGGAGCACATAAAAAAAAACAGGGCTGAGAGAGAAAACTCTTGAGAAAATAAAGCATAATAATGTGTTTCCCCCCCACACACACTGAACACAAAGAGGGAAAAGATACCCAAACACTTCCTAATAAATGGGGGAGGGTAGCATTTCCATGGGAAGCCAGAGGTTTGAAAGGAAATAAACATGCTTGAGATTGTATTGCAGACCTAACCTGCCCAGCGAAAGGACAGAAGGGCGCATGTCCCAAACTCAGCAGCCTTCTCTCCAAACCTGATATTTTCACAAAAGCCCCTTTGGCACTGATTTGTTTTTCCCATAATTATTTTTTTTTCCCAGAGTCTAGTTGCTTTCTGTGTTATTTTTATGAAATGATACTCAGCCTCGGCAGAGGAAGGGAGGTGAAATTAGAGACATCATTCCCTCAGTATGGAGGTGAAATGTAAGTCCCTTCAGATCAGAGCTGGGAAGCCTCCAGGCATGGAGATGTGGGGGAGAAGGGGCTTTTCCTAGAGTCCTTGCTCTTGATGAAAGAGAAGTCAGATCCACAACCACCTTGGAGCAGAAGCAAGAAGTCTCTTCTCTCTAGAGTTTTCTTGGACCAAGATTATCAAACAAGCCAATTTGGGGAGGAACCCCTGGGGAGAAATAATTGAAAAACATTCTCCAGCATAGCAAATCATTCTCTTGACTAGATTAATACCTTAAATTTACCTCCATTCCAAAGCACTTTGTCAATTATGTATCTACCAGAACAAACAATGCAGCTGTCTCTGGAGTGGAACGTGGCAACTGTTATAACAGTGCATAACCACTCTACACAACAAATCAGTGCTACATCCCGCTGATGCTGCATGGGGAATTTTGGGGTAGATAGAATGTAGTTACCCATATGGGAATTTTGCCAGGATACCAACATAAACATTCCTTTCCTGTTTAAAAAAAATGCTATGGGACCTTTAGTTGCTACAGGCCATACACAATACCATGTTTCTGAAATAGTTTTTGGCCACCAAAACAAAATCCACCCCCACCCCCCAAAAAAGGGGGGGGCATCCCTGGTGGCATAGCACATTTTCAGTAATTCACCATAAAGAAATCCAGCTTCAGGTCACTGATCTTCATCTCCATCAGCAGCAGACAATCCCCCCAGATGTAGCCATACAGCAGCTCCCTGCTGCCCTCTAGAGTCACAAGTCGGGGAGGCCCATCACTGGCTGAAATCCATGGGCTTGATTCTGATGTCACTGCACCTCTGTAAGCCAGGAGTTACTCCACTGAAGTCAATGGAGAATCACACTAGCGTTAAGCCAGCGCTGGCACCAACGAGAGTAACACTGAGTTTACAGGTGGCAAATGGGGCAGTGCCCCATCTTGTCGCATGGTATGTGGGGCAGCATCTGTGTCACGTGACATTTTGCCTCCAGAATTACAAGAGGCCCTAGTGATAGGTCACCTGTATTTTAACAAGGAACTCCCCAGATGTGTCTCTCCTCCTCTCCCTTTACCTTTATGATAACCCCTGGGGTCTGTGTGTGCGCGCCCTGCAAAGACAAGGGAGGATGCAGGAAGGAATCTATTAACTGGTTTTGCCACTTAAAATCCAAACACGCTCTCTTAACCCTAGCCAAGAAGGGAGGCCTAACCACTTGGCAAAGACACTTGATTTAAGTGCCATGTGCTGGAAACGCTTAAACTTCATTCTTCATTCATACATGTTCACACCCACAGAGCACCCCACTGAAGCTGTGCAATATGAAACAGAGGGTGAAGACCTTGCAGAGGAATCCTGGGATAACCTTCCCAAGGGCATTGTTTTTTCTAAAATCCCTGACACCGGTGCAGGCCAAAGGCAACAAAATTGCTTTTCAGAGACTATTTTTTTAAATGAGCCCTGTGGATACGAATCACACCTAGCTGGGATGATTTAGTTGTACCCAGAGAAGGGCTGAATGCTAACAGAGACAGGGCAATCAGCCCCAAACCTCCCTTTAATCTGGTGGTGGAATTTAGACAAGGGATTTATGATAACTCCCTCTATTACATCACTTGAGCCTCTGGTTAGAATGGGAAATCCAAGGCCCACTGCCAGCTGCAAACCACGGGCTTGATTCTGATCCCATTTAGGAAATCCTCAGTGATGTGTAAGAGACAGATTATACATGTAAGTCAATTTGGGGAATAAAGAATGTCGGCCATACTTACAGGATGGAGGACTCTATCCTGGGAAGCAGCGACTCTGAAAAAGATTTGGGAGGAACATGAGCTCCCAGTGCAACGCTGTAGCCAAAAGCAATCCTCGGATGCATAAACAGGGGAATCTCAAGTAGGGGTTATTTTACCTCTGTATTTGGCACTGGTGCGACCGCTGATGGAATCCTGTGTCCAGTTCTGGTACCCCCAATTTAGGAAGGATGTTGGCAAATTGGAGAGGGTTCAGAGAAGAGCCATGAGAAGGATTAGAAAACATGCCTTATAGTGAAAGCCTCAAGGAACTCAATCCATTTAGCTTAAAGAGAAAGTTAGTGGGGTGACTTGATTACAATCGATAAGTACCTACGTGAGGAACACATATTTGAAAATGGATTCTTCAGTCTAGCAGAGAAAAGTGTAACATGAACCAGGGGCTGAAAGTTGAAGCTAGACAAAAACAGATTGGAAATAAGGGGTAATTTTTTCCACAGTGAGAGTAATTAACCATAGGAACAATTTATCAAAGGTCCTGGTGGATTTCTCTATCACTGGAAATTTTCAAATGGAGATTGGATGTTTTTTCTAAAGGATCTGCTCTAGGAATGATTTTGGGGAAGTTCTGTGACCTGTGTTATACAGGAGGTCAGACTAGATGATCACAATGGTCCCTTCTGGCATTGGAATGTACAAACCTATACATACATACATGTGCACACACACACACACTCACAGACATGTGCACATTAGACAATGCAGCTAAGGAAACACACTCAGGTTTTATATCCAATATAGAATATATTGTGGTGAGTGGACTGGATCTCTGGAACCCTTTAATTCCTGATTTTGCCACTGACCTCCTGGATAACCTGGAGCAAGTCAGCTCACCTCTGTGTCCCCATTGCTGGGGATAATGACGCTTACCTGCTTTGTAAAGTGCTTTGATCTTTACTGATGAAAAGCACAAAGAGAGGTAGGTGTTATTAACCAGGCTGCATTCCATCAGCCTTCATGTATTTCTTATACTACTGACTGTTTTTGTCTTAATCATGCATTCATTATTCCATCCATCACCTTTAGGAGAGTGGCAATAATTATCCCCATTGTACTCAGGTGGTTAAGGGACTTGCCCAAGGCCAAACAGGAGGCTGGTATTACTTCTGGGAAGTTCTAGCGCTCAGCCCTCTGTTGTGACTCCTAGACTGGACTTCCTGCTCTGAGGAGGATTAGAAAGCACATTCACAAAGTCATAGAAATGAGAGCTGGAGAAATCGGTCAGCCCATCTCCTCCACCCCAATGGCTAGTGCAGGATTCTTCTCTACAATATGTAGTGCACATTCTTGTTTAGTCTTAAATTTTCAAAACCTTCGGGGGTTGCCACCACTGGCCGGGTGACTAGTCTAAAGTCTAAGAGCTCTTGCTGGCAGGAATTTCTTCCCTCCCCACAACATTCAGCACAATACCCTCCTCTTTTCTTCCCAATTGGCATTACGCCGCACTAGCCTCGTTCAGGGGCAGTGCGGCCCAGTGGACAGAGCACCGGACCAGCACTCAGGAGAACTGGGTTCTAGTTTCATCTCTGTTACTGGCCTGCTGGATGACCTTGGGCAACTCTTCTTGTCCCCATACCTTGGCTTCCCCATGTGTAAAATGGGAACAACCATACTGACCTGCTCGGGAAAGCACTGAAATCAACGGAGGAAAAAAGTGCTATGTAGGAGCAAGGTGATGTTATTGTACTCCTTTGAACCCCCCCCCTCAATAATTCCTCGCCCTCCTCAGCATGTAGATGCTCAGATGTTTGAAGGCTTAGATTCCCACCCCAGGAATCCCTTGGCCAAGCTAGACATATTTTGCTCTTTTAACCTTTGCATAAAGGAGCCCTTCCAACCTCATGACCATTCTGCTGCCTCTCGCTGAATTCCTCGATCTTGTCTTTATGCCTCTGGTAGTGAGGTTCCCTGGACTGAAGACAATACTTCAGATGGAGTTGCACTAGCAGTGCATATATAGAAGGGGACGACTTGTAATGACACGCCTCGGCATCAGCAGCCCAAAGCCACATGGGCCTTTTCCACTGCACAACGTATAGAAATTGGGTAGTTTGCCTTTAAATAGCCCTCTACTTGACCTCCCTGACTTCTACTGCAGAAGCCACCAGAACCTAGCAGAGCAGTAGTGTGTATACGTAGGTAGGCCTTGCATCTTTGTATATAGTTAATAAACACACAGTTATTTGGATCCCAACTGTGTCCACCTGGTTTCCTCATATTAATGTTGTGCCGAGAGAAAAGACAATACAATGCACTACCCCGGTTGATTGCTAAGTCACGTCTAATTTGCTCTCCACTATTTCTCCAAGGGCATTTTCAGCATCACAGCTTTCCAAGATCCTTCCACCCATTGCAAGCCCCCACTCCAGTTGCCCATAGCACTTACAGGCGAGTCTCATCTTACGCGCAATTAACATGCGCAAATTCAGCTTTGCGCAGTCGGCAAAATAAAACAAAAATAAAAGGAGAAAACTAATTTAAATACTGTACCTGTAGTGCAGGCGATACCGCCCGCCATTACACTCAATGTAATTTTGAGTCTACGCGATTTTCGCTTTACGCACTGACAGCGGAACGTAACCCCAGCGTAAGATGAGACTCGCCTGTACATACATTTTGGTTTGGTCAAGTTTTTCCCAAGTAAAAGATATCCACTAGAGGGCAGCATAAACCCAGAAAGGGACCCTATAGCTGGACAATTCTGCAATGATCAACACATTGAAAAATAATCCATTGCAACTGACATCCCTCCGTCATCCAGTTACCACTGTTACCTTTGTCAAACACTTCATTAGCCATTATCTCTTTGTTACCCAGGAACTTGCTCTGTTGCCCTCATCCCTCACCCAAGACTCATTCTTATTACACCCCACAGGAAAGGACCTCCAACCACAAGCCAGGCTTTGCAAGAGCAGAGATGTTATTTCAAGTAGAGAATAGGAATGATTGGAGTTTTTCAGCAAGCCAACCACTCTCCTATGGGCCAGACTTCCGCGAATGCTGACCTAAAAAACATCAGAATGTCCCACTAGAAAGATCCAGTCACTTGGTAAAACCAGACTACAAAATGCTAGAAACACGGCATAGGGAGAAATCCTGCACTGGCCCCAGGGACATGGACTGGATGATTATGATTTGCATGACAGTAGCACCTACAGTCCCTTTGTGCTAGGGACTGTACAAACACCTAGTAAGAGATGGCCCCTGCCCCGAAGAGCTGACTGTTGAAATAGACAAGACAGAGAGGGGAAAACAGAAGCACAGAGTAGGGAAGTGACTTCCCCACAGTCACACAGGTCAGTGGTAAAGCTGAGAATGAAACCTAAGTCTCAAAAATCCCAGGCCAGCACCCCTCCCACTGGACAGGCTACCTCTCCTAAGAGTGCTTTTCCATCTCCAACTTCTACATGTCTGTCCATTTTTAAAATGTCCCCTGTCAGGAGGATCAAGGCCCCATGGTGTTAAATGGATTCAGCAGGAAAAAGGAAGGAGTATGTTTTTCTAGACAAGGAAGGAGTGTTTGCCACCAGAACTGTCCACACTACAGGAATCCAGCAGGACTAATTCCAGAAAGCCTCTGGGCCACCCACCAGGTGGCTCTGCAGATCTGCATTAGACAAACTGGTCTCAAGCCTTGCTCAACCAGCGCTTTCTGAAAAGCTAAAGGCCTCCACGCTGCAACTCTGCAAACACAACGGGTGAAATGATTTGTGATGTAACATTGCACCAGCTCTTCCTGCGTACCAGGGGACACTCTCAAAGTCCTCCACCTCCCCTCTCCACAGAACCCCACCAAGGAAAGAGCAGCAATTCTCCATGTGAATCATAGTGGTTAGAGACGTGCAAGCCATGAGGACAGGGACAAGGACAGGATCATTGTCCAATGAGGTTTTAAATGTCACACTTCCACCATTTCGCTTGGATGAGTATTCAACCGTTTAATTTTTGCTAGGAAAATTTTCCCCAGGATTCATCCTTGGTTGGGTCCCATTGCTCCTGGTTATATCTGCTAGGATCATCCAACACAGTTCCTCTCTCCCTTTTCAGTTTAGAGGGCGCCCATCTCCTTCCTCCAAAAGAAAATGTCAACGCTGTCGGTAAACTCAGCACCAAAACCATAACACGGGGTATTAAGCTTCCATGACAAGTTGTCACCATAACTAAACATCAACGACAGGATGACTCAATCCCCAGGCATCAAGGTGAGATTAAAATGTCCCTTATTTATTCACCTTCATTTAAGGTTTAAAAAGCCACCAGGTTATATACCCCCACGTAAGCAGCAGAAAGAACACCCTGAATGCATGACTAACTCCGCATCTGCTAAAAATTATGCCAGATCTTTGTCCTTTTTGATCTCCCCTGGCCCCAAAGGGCCTGAGACCTACCTTTGGAGAGACCACCTTTCTGCCTATGTCGCCTGAGCTGGGGCCCCATTGGTATAAAGATGGGGCTGCTGGCTGGGCATTTTCCACGAGTACCCCCTGCCTTTGGAATTCGCTTTCCTTGATCCATAGTTTGTTAACCTTCAGGATGTGCTGCAAGGTGGAGGGAGATTAGTGAGGATGCAGAGGGAGCGAGAGGCAACTCTGGTGGGATTGTTGTGGGAGACACTGTGGCTTAGTAGCTAAAGCACTAGACTGGGACTCAGGAGATCTGAGTTTTATTCTTGGCTCTGCCACTGCTCTGCTGCAGTAACCTTGGGCAAGTCATTTCCCCCCCCTCTCTGTGCCTCAGTTTCCTCATCTGTGAAATGAGCATAATGATGCAACCTAGATCGACTGATTTAAACCACTGTTCCTTTTTCTCTCTTAGCTGTGGCTGGAAGCAATCGGTGGGGGCTGTTTATTTTACTGGTGAAGTTCTATATTTTTAAAGAGCGTCAGAGCCTGGGGTGGCTGTTTAATTTTGGGATAATGTAAATACAAATAAAGTGGCTTTGGGGGAATTAAGTTACGTTTCTTCAGTTCCTTGCCTCTTGTGAATTTCAGACACAGCAGGGAGAGGAGATCAGGCCAGAGCTAAAATTATCAAGCATTGGCCATTTAAATGTTAAATTAGAGAAGGGGGTGGGGGAAATTACTACAAAAAATGGGAAGGGGAGGGGTCAAAGTTATGATTGTGCATTGGGGTAGGTTATTCACTACGCTGATTTCATGTGGTGTTTTCCAAGCCAGTCCGTGATCAGCAGGGCTTACAGCTGAAATTCAAAATAAATAAAGTCTTGTGAACTTCAAAGGTTTCTCCAGTGGCCAAGTCAACTAAACAAAAACACCACAAAGTTAACTACTGTTCTTTCGAGGTCTCTGGACATTGTAAGATATGATAAATTAAGGTCTACTAGCTAATCTTATAGCAATTCGTATTTTATGAACAATTGACAAGCTAAATGCCAAGTTGAATTGATGCTTACTTTGGACCTGATCCTATGCACATTGAAGACCATGGCAAAGCTCTCATTGATTTTCAATAGTACGGACCAGGGCTTTCATGGGCAATATATTCACTAGTGGTAGTATTATGGTGGTGCCTGAAATCAAGGCCTCATTGCACTAGGGGCGCTGTACATACACATAAAAGAGAGACACCCCGTCCTGAGGAGTTTATAAATAGACAAGACACCCAAAGGGTGGCAGGGAAAACAGAGGGGGAAGTGACTCCCTCAAGGTCACACAATAAGCCAGTGACACAGCTGGGAACAGATCTCCAGACTCCCAACCCAATGGCCAAGGCACTGGACCGCACTGCTTCTCAAGTCTCTTAGAAGTATACAGGTTCCATTCCTGGACTATTCACCTGGAGATCATCTCTCTGCGTTTATTCCATGCTTATTTTTTCAAATCTCTTCCCTCCCCATCCCACCCCCAACTTTATCCACTCTTGTGCAAGAAATAGTTAGTGACAAGGAACAATTATATTGTTCTGCACTTCCATACACCTAAATCGCTTACACCCATATGCAAGGGGAGTGTAAAACACCTCAGAAATCAGAATGAGAGCATTTTATATCCACACTGTGAGTGACTGCATAAAGCAGTCACGATTCAAGAACCAGTGATTTTAGAATCAGGGGGTAGCCGTGTTAGTCTGTATCTACAAAAACAACAAGGAGTCTGGTGGCACCTTAAAGACTAACAGATTTATTTGGGCAGTGATTTTAGAGGAAGGTTGTTTTCTTATTATTTAAGCCCTGTTTCTATAGGAATGGACAGAAGGGAAATATAATTTCCCCTGAATGAGCCAAATAGCTTCTAAACAACACAGCTACCCCTCCCAAAGAGAACTGTTTTCCTGCCCTGCAAAAATGTGAGATTTCAAATGTTTTTTTCCCCCCCCATCCTGAATGGGAGAGAAAAACAGAGCTCAAAAAATTTTCATGAACCAAAAACCTAAACAAATAACCTGCTTTTTACTGCAATTAGCTTAAACTTCTCAACAAAAAAAGTCATTAGGAAAATGTCAAAACATTTGGACAACTCTGAGACTATTTTTTCCCAAGCCTAACAGTATCAATGGCTGTGAATCCGCATTGGCAGATGAAACACATTTTGGTTGAAAAATTCCCAGCCAATTCTAACAGTGATCATTGGATTCAGAGGTTCATGAATAGGTCCCAGCCAGGTCGTGACTACCCTTCCCTGGCCTTATGTTTAGAGGAGCGTCCCAAACTTTGTTTCCTGTTTTGTGGTCCTAGGACTCAAAGGTCACTGCAGCAGGGCATGGGAGACCAGTTCCTCCAGGTACTGAGTAAAGATATAATCCTGGCTGTTGGTATTATCCTGGCTTGGAGGATAATCAGTTATCCTGGGTTTTTCATAGATTCATAGATTCTAGGACTGGAAGGGACCTCAAGAGGTCATCGAGTCCAGTCCCCTGCCCTCATGGCAGGACCAAATACTGTCTAGACCATCCCTGATAGACATTTATCTAACCTACTCTTAAATATCTCCAGAGATGGAGATTCCACAACCTCCCTAGGCAATTTATTCCAGTGTTTAACCACCCTGACAGTTAGGAACTTTTTCCTAATGTCCAACCTAAACCTCCCTTGCTGCAGTTTAAACCCATTGCTTCTGATAGATGGTTTGCTTTCCCCAAACTTCAGACACTTCCTTACCTTCCACAGTTCATCCTCCTTTGTTCAGCCTTAGCATGTCAATCCCACGGGGAGCTCAGGCGGACAAAGACTTTTCCAGCTCACCTTTCTCGTGTCCCCCAGAAGTTTCAGGCACTGATGGGGACGCTGGTCTCCAGTCATATTTGGGAGCATTCTCCACAGTGGGAAAGTGTCCAAAGCCTGCCCTCTGGAGTGTCCAGCGGCGGTGCAGGCAGGGAAGGGTTAAGCCTGGAGGTACCTGCCGGTGGGAGGGTGCGAACAGTGCTGGGGGAGAGGTAGGAGAGTTTCACAGAGTCTGCCACGAAGCAGAGGGGAGAGATGGTCACATGGAGGGAACCCGCGGCGGCAGCAGGTGTAAGGGAGCTGCCAGATCTGGAAGGGAGTTGCCAGACAGATCATGGGGTGGGGGGGCCGTAGGCGCCAGGAGCCCCGCTTATAAGAGGACCAAACACCTCCCCGCCCCCCTCCAGTTCCAGGCACCGCGAGGCAGGAGAGGCACCGGCTGAAAATGCAGCTATCTCGCGGCTTCCTGCTGTTCCTGGTCAAGGGGAGCATCTCCCTGCTGGTGAGTGATGGGGGGGGGGCGCAGAGGGAAGCTCCTGTGGGGCTGCTGGGGAAAGGGGATGGGAATGGGGGGGGGGGAAAGAGGCTCTTTAAAAGTATAAGGAGGCATTGGCAAGAAGTCTTAACCCCCCCACACACAACCCCCCCCAAACTTGTGTGATTGTGCAGCTGGTATTGGAGTGGGGGGGGGAGTGTCTGGCTGATGGGGGGGGGAAAGGAGGCAGCTCCCCCAAAGTGTGGGGAGTTCAAGGACTCGTGTGACCAATTCCCCCAGCCCGAGGGTGGGATGAAGGGGGCGGAGGGCACCTTTCACCCCGTGGGAGCGTGCCCCGCTGTCCCCCCTGCCCGTCGGGGGGGGGGGGGGGGGGCCGGGGGGGGCGCCCCCGGGGGGGCCCCCCCCCCCCCCCCTTCCTTCTCCACCAGGTGAGCGCTGACAGCCCGCAGGGTCCCAGCCAGCCCTCCCGCCTCCCCCGGCGGACACACACGCAGCTGTGTGGCTGAAATCACCACGGCAACCTGACCCCCCCGAGGGGGGGGGTAGTAGGTGAGCCACATCTGGCCGGGAGGCAGGTGAGAGATGCAGATGTTACCCCCCCCCCCCGCAACCTCAGCTCCCCTCCCACCAGCGAGAGAGCTCCGCGGCCGAGGGAGCGGGGGGGGGCAGAGAGCGAGCCTAGGGCTGAGCTCTCCCCAGACCTTGCAGTGGGGAGGGACGGGGGAGAGGAGGCACTGGCCCCCTGGCTTGTCCAGATTCTGTCTGTCCCTGTCGCCCACTACCTGACTGCTACAGCAGCTGGGAGACAGAAGGACCAGATGATGGGGCTATAGTCAACTGAACCATAGGGTGTGTGTGTGGGGGGGGGGGGGATCTCAGTAACTGAGGAAAGGCTAGAAGACCAGCATTCTTAGGACAGTGGTTGGTCCATTACATCCAGCGAGCACTAACCCAATCCCCCGCCCATCTCTTCTACGCCCCTCTGCACCAGCTTTAAGCAGAGATCCCGGGGAATTGACCTCACCTGACATTTTTGGAAAGCTGGAGGGATTAGGTGGGACCCTGAACAAAAGGGCACACAAAATCCCAGAGGCTCACATGGAAGAAAGCCCGTTACTCAGGGCAGAAAGGAAGGATGAGTGTAGAGAGACAATAGGGTAGATGGAGCAAGGAGGTTATTCAAAGGAGGATCAGAGACAGGAGAGAAAAGAGAAGCATATAAGAGAAAGGGGAGCAGGAAAACAAGAATGAGGAAGGAGAAAGAGGGGAGAAGACTTGTGATGACATGTCTAGAGGTAAGTGGAAAGAGGACATAGTACAAGAACAGCAGGAGGGAGAAGATACATCTCTCTTATTCTCTCCAATTATCTTGTTCAGGTGATCTCTGGACAAGAACAAGGGGAGGATGCAGAGCAAGATGAAAATGAAGTTCAAGACAGATCCCAACTGCAAAAGAAGAGGGAGCACCTCCCCCCGAACTCCTTACTAACTCAAACCCCACTGCAGAATTTGACTCACCTAGAGTTGCTCTCTAGTTCACAAGAGTTCTGGGAAGTCCTGGACAACCTGTCTGAGCTGGACCAGGGCTCACGCTCTAGAGGACGCAGGGACCGTGTGGCAAACACAGGCAAGTTCAAGAAAATTTTTGGCTGGGGTGATTTTTATTCCAACATCAAGACGGTAAAGCTGAACCTTTTGATCACTGGGAAGGTCGTTGATCATGGTAACGGTACCGTTAATGTCTTCTTCCGGCACAACTCCACTGGGCAGGGCACTATCTCTGTTAGCCTCGTCCCTCCCACCAAGACAGTGGAGTTTGACCTGGAGCAGCAGATCTTTATTGAGGCCAAAGAATCCAAGGTCTTCAACTGCCGGGTAGATTATGAGAAAGTGGATCGTGCCAAGAAAACCACACTCTGTACTTACGACCCCTCCAAAACCTGCTACTATGAGCACACCCAGAGTCATGTCTCCTGGGTCTGTTCCAAACCCTTCAAAGTCATTTGCATCTACATCACCTTCTACAGCATAGACTACAGGCTAGTGCAGAAGGTGTGTCCTGACTATAACTACCACAGTGATGTACCTTATTACCCCTCTGGATGATAGACCTGTTCCATCTCAGGGATAGCCCAGAGACGGGTGTCCTGGGGAAATAGTTTTGTAAACTGAAGCAGAGTGCAGGGGTCTCTAGAAACCAGAGTTCTGATGCAGGACAGAAAAGGAAGGAGTACTGATTCTCTCTAAAAGCATTGAAGAAAGGAATTCTAGACTCAGGGTACTGGCATTTCTAAACCTGACCCAGAGCCGTGGTTTTTAGAGACTGGGATATGTAGAAGATGCCTGGACATGAAGTACAGAAATCATCATCAGGATTTGGGTTTCTCAACACAAGAATATTTGCCTGGACCTAGCTCACGTGGCCAAGAAACCAAGGCCTGGACGTTGGGTCAAGGGGTCTACAGACACAGGCTTAAAAACCAAACCAACGGTGGCCTGGCTCCAGAGTAAGAGGTCTCGTTGGAGATAAGGATATTAAAGGGGATTCGTGCTAGTGTATTAAAGATGGCTGTTTGACATCAGTGGGTAACCATGTACTTAGAGCTCTACCAAAGTATGAGCTAGAGTTGACTATCAGGGTCTCGTGTACAATCCGTATTTGGGAGTGCAGGTGTCTCCAGAGACTAAGAGCTAAAAGCTCAGAAGTAGAAATATTTGGAGGATCCTCTGCCATGACTAGGCAGGAATGAAGAAGGGAAATTAGATTGTCTGGGGATGAGAAGTTTCCAGACAAAGTGTCATCTCTCCTTGCTGTGGGGTTTTCAGACTCTGTTAGCCACTCCCGATGGCTGGAGTTTGTACAGAATCTCAGCCCTATGGATTGACAGATAAAGAAACCCTGGTCAACACAGTCAAAAATGCTGACACAGTATATAGAATTCACAAATTTCACTTCATCAAATCCATGACCCACATCACTCCTCCTCTCCCCCTTGCATCTGCATTCTCAGCCATGTCAGCACCCCACATCCTTCCTGCTCTCCTTATTTGTCTACCTCCAGCAGATCTCTTCCACCCATCCTGAGCCCTATATACTATGTAGCTTCTGTATTTGTTGGGGGGTGAAAAGGTGTGTGTGTGTGTGAGTGAGTGTGTGAGAGAGAGGGGGGGGGTCATGTGTTTGCTGTATCGTTTAATTTATTTAAAAAAAATAAAATCTTGTCCTTGAAATGGAGAAAGTTTCCCCGGTGCTAAGAGGGTAGGGTAAGTGTTTTCATTGAGAACCATCTCGTCTTTAAAAGAGTCTCTTCCCTGGATAAAAAACAAAAATCTTCACAGTTCTGAATGAGAAATGCAAAATGCATGATCCAGTCCCCTAACATGCCCTCTCCCCACCCCACTGCCCATATATACTATTCTGTTCAGGTTCTTCCCCTGCATTAATTTTTCTATGATCTGAGCATTGGATACATTTTTATTAGCCTGCAGGACTTGAACTTGTGACCTTTAGCATTTAAATCAGGCACTGTATGGGGTTGATACTCCGCAGTGGATGTGTGAATTCTGAGTTACTAAACGGGGATTCGTAGCCTCAAATCTCTCTGTCTTTCCCTCTATATTAGAACTGGGATGGGCAAACTTTTTGGCCCAAGGGCCAAATCTGGGGATGTAAATTGCATGGCGGGCCATGAATGCTCATGAAATTGGGGGTTGGGGTGAGGGATCTGGGGTGGGGCCAGAAATGAGGAGTTCAGGGTGTGGGAGGGGGCTTCGGACTGGGGCAGGAGGTTGGTGTGTAGGGGGAGGGCTCTGGCTGGGGGTGCGGGCTCTCAGGTGGGGCTGGAGATGAGGGGTTGGGGGTGCAGGAGGGTGCTCTGGGCTGGGACTGAGGGGTTCGGAGGGTGGGAGGGGGGGATCAGGGCTGGGGAGGGGGTCAGGGCGCAGGGGTGCAGGCTCCGGGCGACGCTTACCTCAAACAGCTCACTGAAGTAGTGGCATGTCCCCCATCTGGCTCCTACGTGGAGGTGTGGCCAGGTGGCTCTGCACGCTGCCCCGTCCGCAGGCACTGCCCCTACAGCTCCCATTGGCCGCGGTTCCCGGCCATGGCACGCACGGAGTGGGGCAAGCCACAGACCCCGCTCCCCGGCTGGAGCTCAAGGGCCGGATTAAAATGTCTGAAGGGCCGGATGTGGCCCCCGTGCCATAGTTTGCCCACCCCTGCATTAGAACCTCACAAACTTCACTTTGATGCACAGAATGCGCAGACTGGCATTCTCACAGAAGACCCAGCGAGCTCTCCATTCTGTCCCTTCCCACCCCCACACTATGCCAAGGTCTCACATTACTAAGACTTTATCACGTCAGTAAAATCCTATCCAAGTACATTTACTAGTGTCTTATGCATTGAAACTGAATGACAGTTAAAGTAGGTTTTGCGACCCAGTGTGGTGCTGTTTTGCTTTTGTTTTTAAATCATGTTTCTTTACCTAGTTGCTAATTCAGAGTGAATCTTCTGGTTATTACAGCAAGTCAGCAAGGCTCTGTTATACGCATCTGAACATTTACACACTGAGTAACACAGAGAAGCCAGCCAGAGTACATCAATCAATCAATCAAAAAAAAAAATTTGCTTTAGTTGAATAACCAGGAATTTTTACTCTTCACAAACCAGAGCACAAAATACCTTGAAAGCTCAGTTGTAAAAAACAAACCAACAAAAATAAACAACAGTCATAATATCTGATATTTTGAAAGGATTGCTTTCATCTCACGGGGAACAAGCTAAGATACATCCCCAGAAGGTTTCATGCTTCCTTTGAAAAGAAATAAAGAAAAAATCTGTTAACCCCTTCCCTCCCACTGTAAGAGGAAAAAAAATACACAAAAGTTGTTCACTTGGAGCTATTTCTGAAAAAATTTAATTTTCAGAGCATCAAAAACAAACAGTCAAGCTATACAGGATGCAGCATTTTAGAAAGCGATAGGGCAGTTGGTGGTTACTAGGAGACCAGCACCGTCTATTATTCTAGATTAGAATCATCTCCTCCCAACTAACCAAGCAACACAAGATGATCAAAAGAGAATTTCACTCAACTAAACGGCAAACAAAAGAAGGTAAAAACACATAAGCTAGATACACATTCTATCAACTATGTGGCTCACCCCTCTTTGTTCCAACTAGATCCGAGTGAGAGCCTTTGTAACAATTTATTCAACCAATTTCACCTTATGTTCAAGGAAATGTCGGAGAATGCGTGGAGATTTCCTTGAATTTATTGAGTTCTATTTTGTAATTAATTTGGTTTGCTCTGTGGCTTACTCTTGAAGCTGTGCTGTGGAGTGGAGATTGGCCTCACAATATTGTTCTTGTTCCCGGACTAGATGAGTCTAACACTCATGATGGAATCTCTGCTGCAAATACATACAGAAAGCAAGTTTAAGTTATTTTCCCATGAGTACGTACACTTGAAATACACTATGGTTACTGCAAATGCTAACAATAAAAAGGCAGTTCCAGGAAGAACTGTGGAAAGCAAAACCAAAAGTCATGCATCTATGACAGGGTGAGTTCGTTAAAAAAAATTCATAGCAATATTTATGGAATATTTTTGCAGCTAATCATCCATCTCTGTTTATAAGCACAGGCTCCCACCATGCAGAGAAACTCAATGGGAGTGGAAGCGGATATCTATGTCTCAGGAGAAAGAACAGCTTTTGATTGCATCTGCTATTGGCCGAGATGTAGAACCATACAGTACATGGCAGTGGCTTCCTCCATCTCCAGTATGGAATTCCCCAGTTGGCTAATAGAGTCTCTTCCTTCCCCACCAAATCCTTCTAATTGTTTTAATGAGTCTCAAAGATGCATCTAACCTTTGCTTTGGCTTGTTCAGAAACCCAGCCTCCCAGAATGCATTGCCCCATCCCCATGCCAAAGTCAACCACCCTTGCTCTGCTGTTAACATAACTCACTTTTTCAACAGCCGACACTGTCAGAACTCCAGGGGAGAAAGAAGCCAGCCGGCCACTGCGCCAAGGACAAGAAGAACCAGAAAAATCAGAAGCTACTGAGAAACAAATCAAATGTCATTATTACAGAACAGCAACATGACACTTTGCACTGAGGAAAAAGTACTACACAGAATCACAGGAATTTGAGATGAGACCACCTACAGCGTTGCCATTTTCTCTCCTCCCTCCCCCTTCCCCCCCCGCCACTGAGGGCTTCTTCTGTACACTGTAAATTCTCCGCTTCTATCCTGTCCATTTTAAGTGGCTCAAATGATGGGGCTTCCACCATTTCCCTTACAAGACTGTTTTACACTTGAATAGTTAGTACGTCTTCCCCATCCCTGCATTCAGCCTACACATTCCTTTGTTTAGTTTCACATCTCATTACTCCTAATTACATCCCAGGGTACTTGCCTAAACCAAACCCTAAATCCATCTCCATTATGGGGGGCATTTAGACCCTTTACATACTTGTAGATGTAGCTTTCCCTTGCCATCATCTGGTCAATGACATTTAATTTTTTTGGTCTTTCCTCTCAAGTCACCACACTCATCCAAAACTAGCAGTGGCAGAGCTATGTTAAACGGGATATTTATTTGACATTAGGAGACCAATTATGCAGCCCTAAGTCATATTTAGTTCCTTACTCTGAGTGGTCTAATTCAGTGTTTCTCAACGACCGGTCTGTGGACCAACATCAGTCCCCGAGATGTCCTCGACAGTTTAGAAAGGCAGCAAGCCCTAGTATCAAAAAGGTTGAGAAATGCTGCTCTAATTGATTACAATAGGACTAGTCGCAAAGAAAGGCCCATCTCAACGCAAGGATGGCATACTCTGAAGCTTAACGAAAATATGGAATCCCTTGAAACACCAAGGCTCGTATTATAGCCCATAACGTCATTAAGACTCTTCAATAAATGTTCTACAAATATTCCAGCCAGATGCCAAGATTTTGAATGAAAAGGAATTATGAGTATTAATTTGTAAGTCAATTTTTTTTGCCACAAGCGTCATAGTTAATGTGACACAACTTCTTTTATAATCCTAAAGTTGATATGTTGCCAGTTCTTGTAATTTTATCATGAGTCTTGCAGTATTTGGTGGTTTTTTGCACAACCCTGGCTACTGGAGTCATATTATTGCCTAAGAATCTCAACTTTCAATTAAACAAACAAAAAGTTTCTAGGCCTGATGGTTGCAGGAAAAAAAAGAAAAAAAAAAGTGTGAAAATATAACTTCTAACAGCTCAAACACCAAAAAACAAATTAAAGGGAAGCCCGAAATTATTTTAAAATTATCCTGATTTTAAAAGTAACTCATTTTTTGTGGAGCCTGACTCATGATTTTTGAACACTCGCGATACTGAAATTGGGTCAATAACTTTCTGGGGGGAAAAAATGACTCCCCACGAGCTGCAACTTTCCATAGTCTGCGTCAGCATAAAGAGGCTTGGTTTGCTTTTTGGAACGTTTGACGAAATATCCTTCAGGTACAGTTGAATGATCATAAAAGGTGAGGAAAAGCAAACTACCATATATACTCATTCATAAGCTGAATATTTGTGGTAAAAAAAGTGACGCATCAAAGGGGGGGGGTCAGCTTGTAAATGGGTCTACACCAAAATTTGATGATTTTCAACTCTATGGAATCATTGAATTGAATATCTAATACATTGTCGTTTTGCTTACTTGGAGCATCTGCAGGCATGGAGCGCCTCAGCCCCCCAGTGGCCGCGGTTCGCCGTTCCCAGCCAATGGGAACTGCGGGAATTGGCGCCACTTCCCGCAGCTCCCATTGGCTGGGAACGGCAAACCGCGGCCACTGGGAGCTGAGGGGCTCTGTGCCTGTGAACGCTCCAGGTAAACAAAACGTCCCGACCCGCCAGCGGCTTACCCTGATGGGCCGGGAGCCAAAGTTT